>NC_056679.1:46406167-46706926 GCF_018350215.1 Panthera leo
CTCTCTGATTCTCTGTCTCTCTCAATAAATAAATAACCAGTTAAAAAAATAAAAATAAATAAATTTAAAAAAACTAAAAGAAGAGATGGAAAATATAAATTCTTGAATAGAAGGTCTCTAAGCCATTACATTTAATATTTTACATTTTCATAGTGCTGTTCCTGGGTTGAAGAATTCCATGTGCTCCTGTATAATTCTAGTTATCCTCCACACCATCAATATCATAGATTTCTGTTAAATGAATGAGCAAATGAATGAATGAATATGCCTATGACAATCACACTTGGAAGAGTGGTAAAAACAAACAAACAAACAACAACAAAAAATTCCCTGTTGGCCATATGTTTTTTCAAATTAATGTTTTCATTTTCTTTGGGAAAATACCAAGAAGTGGATTTACTGGATTGTTTGGGTTGTTTGAGAAACCTCTATTCTGTTTCCCCCAGTGGCTGCACCAAGTTACATTCTCACTAATAGTGCATGAGGTTCTCTTTTCTCCACATCCTCACCAACACTTGTTATGTCTTACCTTTTTGATACTAGCCATTCTGACTTAAGTGAGGTGATATCTCATCACGGTTTTGAGTTGCATTTCCCTGCTGATTAGTGATGTTGAGCATCTTTTCATATGCTGGTTGGCTATCTGTGGCCATCATTTTTAGGAAATGTCTGTTTACTTCCTGCCCATTTTTTAAACCAGATTATTTGGTGTTTTGGTGTTGAGTTGTATGAGTTCCCCCATGTTATTGCAGCATAATTTACAATCGTCAGAGTATGGAAGCAACCTAAGTGTCCATTGATATATGAGTGGATAAAGTTGTGGTATATATAGGTCATGGAATATTACTCAGCCATTAAAAAGAATAAAATTTTGTCATTTGCAACAGCCTGAATGTACCTACAGGGTATTATGCTAAGTGGAAGAGGCCAGAAAAAGAAAGACAATCACCATATGATTTCACTTATATGTGGAATCTAAAAAACAAAGCAAATGAATGAACAGACAGGAAAATGACCAAAACAGAAACAGACTCACAAGTACAGGGAACAAACTGGTGGTTAACAGAGAGGGGGAAGGAGGGATAGGTAAAATAGGCGAAGGGGATTAAGAGGTACAAACTTCCAGTTATAAAATAAATTAATCATGGGGATGAAAAGTACCACGTAGGAAATACAGCCAATAATATTGTAATAATGTATGGTGACAAACTGTAACTACACTTATCATTATGGGCATTGCATAATGCATAAAATTGTTGAATCCCTTTGGGTGTACCTGAAACTAATATAGCATTGTATGTCAACTATACTTCAATAAAAAGTAAACAAACTGATAGAAGACTAAACCTGATCTCCAAGTGTATTTTGTTTGGCCTTCCTAGTCTGTTAAGGATAAAATTAGAAACATTTAAAATTTAGGGGACTTCATGTAAAAAAAAATCTAGATTTTTAAGGCTTCTCCAAAAATTAACATCTCTGTTAAGAGTAGGGCTTTGTTCCTGCTTGACTACAAATTCCTGGAGCCAGGCAGTGGCTGTTTCCTAAAATGGGCAGAATGTGGTACATGTGACTGTGACTGCTTAACTCACTTATATCACCTGCCAGGTCCCATGTAGACTCCATTTGTAAATCTCTGGTCTAGAATGGCAGACCTTTTTGCCACACTTTGGTTCCCTTACGAGGTTTTTCTCATAGCTTAAAACAAGTGGATGCACTCCTCAAACCATCCAGGGTTTTGTCTTTCTTTAGTGAAAGGATGAAGCCCCTGAGTTAGTAATAGGGTTTTTCATCCCAGGCACTGCTGGCATTTTGGGTCTGAAGACGTTTGTTGTGGGAGTTGTCCTGTGCACTGTAGGATGTAAAGCAGCATCACTGGCCTCTACCTATTGGATACTCTCCCACACGGTTTGATGAGTAAAGTTGTCTCCACGCATTGCTAAATGCAACCCAGGGATAGGGAACTGGGAGGAGAACCAATGAGTTAGATATCAAATAGAGGAGGACAGACACGTAAGCTCAAAGGTGGTGCCAGATTGATATCAGAGAGAGATTGGTTAACCTGCAGGTCAGGGATTGGCCTCAACGCTGGCACTATACCCAGGTTCCAGATTTAGGTGCTGGAGACAGACCACTGACTTAACTATTTTTGTTCAAACTTAAGCTATTCAAGTTGATCAGGATGATAATGCTGTGGTTTTCTACAGCCCTTGATTTTTGATGGAGTCTAGAAGGACAAGGGAGTATGGTTAACAAAGTGATGTGATAAAATGCAATATTCTGCATGTAGTAAAATCTGGATAACATTCATATGCTGGCACTTCATCCTGTTTCCTACTTACATGTGCTCCTGATGAATTATTTTTAAAGTATGACTAAATTATTCATTACACAGGATAACCATTATTTATGCAACTGAGGTTTACCACTAACATTCCAATATGGATTTTTTTTTTTTTACTTTGGGACTTCAATAAAGCTTCTAAGAATAGAAATATATGCCTAGAATTAAGTAATTCACATGGGACACACCGTAATGGCAGAGGAGTAGTACAAAGTGATTAAACCTTTAAATCTTAGGGGAATCTTTAATAACAGTAAATCTGATAAAACATTATTTATAATATTTACATATATAGTTGAATCTTATGTACATGTCTCAGTTAAAACATCTCAAAACATTGAAGCAGATTAAGCTGCCAGACCACAACAAATTTCTCCCACAGGTATCTGCCTCATGTATTTCATGTAACTAAAAATTAGGTAATACTAGGTAACAATAAAAGTACAAAAGCATAAAATTATTTATCATTTAAAATTTATTTTCATGGAATCAGAATAATAAATACCATATAATACACCTAATCTGTCTTTCTTTTTCTTACGCCTCCTCTCCATCCCTTCTTTTTGCCAATGAAGGTACATTCCCTATTGCTTGTCCTCTGATGCCTTGTCCAATGTCAATTTAAATGAACCGGGTGATGACTTCAAGTATAGTACAATTCTTCCTTTGGGAAGCTACTCTTTTGACTAATATTAAGTGAGTTACTATTGGTATGTTAATTAGGTACTTCACTTCTCATGGGCTATTTATGTACAATGTACCCTTCAGCCATGAATTGACATGTGAGAAACATCTCAAGATGAATTCAGGAGTTTTTCCACATACAGGGTTCTGTTGATGATATTAAAATGTATGTTTTTCTTTTCCAACTATATTTTTGTTTAACATTGAAATTGACCATAACTCGGGGCACCTGGGTGGCTCAGTTGGTTGAGCATCTGACTTTGGTTCAGATCATGATCTCACGGTTTGTGAATTCAAGCTCCATGTCGGGCTCTGTGCTGACAGCTCAGAGCCTGGAGTCTCCTTCAGATTCTGTGTCTTCCTCTCTCTCTGCCCCTCCCCTGCTCACATTCTGTCTCTCTCTCAAAAATAAGTAAACATAAAAAAAAGAAAGTTGACCATAACTTTTACTATTTTAATATATAGTTTTAAAAGTAAAAACAACCAAAAAAACCTAACTTCCTTCTGAATATATGTTTTAGCAGTGGGACCAGTTTTCTCTTTGGATGGCTAATGGCACACAGATGAAGAGAAGCATTATCATAGATTTATTTTTTTAATGTTTGTTTATTTATTTATTTATTTATTTAAACATGTATTTATTTTTGAGAGACAGAGCATAAACAAGGGAGGGGCAGAGAGAGAAGGAGACACAGAATCCAAAGCAGGCTTCAGGCTCTGAGCTGTCAGCACAGAGCCCATCATGGGGCTCGAACCCACAAACCATGAGGTCATAACCTGAGCCGAAGTCAGATGCTTAACCAACTGAGACACCCAGGCGCCCTACATTATCATAGATTTAAAAGAGTTAGAAAATGGAGTAGTCAACATAGAAGCCATAGAAGAAACAAAAAAGCTTGGTAAGAAATTATGCAGTCTGTTCTCCCAAGTAATTGTTGCTTCTACTCAAGCATATCAATGTGTAGACTTCAGGCCTAGGGCAGCTCTTCACTTTGAGGGCCAGCAAAAAAGATATTTAATAGTGAGAGCTGAAGTCAGTTCTGATCAATAACTTCAACACATCCTCAGACCTTCACATCATTCGAGTCAACTCTTGCAGTAGTTTCCATACAAATAGAGATCTTTCTTATCTCACTTCAGGAACAAACTTTCTTTTAGACTTTCACTTAGAAAGTCTTATCCTACTGGAAACCAGCTCCAAATCTTAGTGAGCACTGCTATGACAAAAAATGATGGAGCCACCCATACTTAAGAGCTTTTGCCTACAAATATGAAATGATTCAGTGTATATGATGCATGGTCATGAATGCTTTCGTATTTAATTATAAACATCATATTTATTGATACAATATCTTTCTGATATAATATGGCTTCATAAAAACAAAACAAAGCACTGAAAAGAGAATTCATTGCATACGACTGGTAAAAATCACTGTTGGAAAAAACCAACCAAGGTATATCTTTCCCAATCTCATTTCAATATCAAATTTTCGACTATATGCCCTACCATTACATCTCTAAAATTGTTGAGCCAGTCTCTGCACTAAACTAGAGAAGAGCTGGAGCTGAGTCGTGTGATAAAAGCAGCATCTGCTTAAAGCCTTCAATATTAAGGGGAAAGAATGAAGGATGCTATGTCTGAGAACAGAGACCAACCAGAAACCAAGCTCCCAAAAGATGCAAAGACATGGACCGTCAGACCACACATTGACTAGCAGTGGTCTCAATCTGGACCAGACAGAGAAAACTATAAAGAAGAATAAGCTGCTGAGTAATCCCCTGCCCACTGGAGCTTAGAACATGATGGTTATTTTTAAATTGGTTTCAGTAACTAATTTCGGATTAAATAAGTGAAGACGAACCCTGAACAATCAGCATCACATCTCAGCTCCAAAAACTTCAAACTTGCCTTTGACTCAGATGAATTTAAGTAGACTTTAGATATTAGAGAAAAAGTGCAATACACATGAAATTCCTGAAAGAAAAAGCCAGAGATCTGTCAGTCCACTTTATTTTGAACCAAGTCTGGGAAGGAAAATGGTATGTGAGCAAATGAACTCACAAATAATTACACTGGACATTTTAATGCTGCCACCAGGCCCTTTTTAAGGCTTTATAAACTGATCTTAATTTTGTTATACTGACCCCCAAAGGCACTTCCTATTGTAAAATAGTCTATTAAGAATTGGTCTATATTTTGAAAAGCAATAATATTAAGTTCATTATGGCTTTTTGCAGTCCAGGCACTAATTCAGCTTGTGTAATCCTCTTAAGGTTTTAATGGGTAAAAGTTATTTTAAGAATTTTTGCAAGCAAACTATATAGGTATGCTTAGAAAGGTACTTCTCTTTCAGACCCTTTAAAATATATAAGATATTTATGCTAAATTGATTCATGTTAAAAAGGTAACACATCCAGGCAGAAAGCCTTAATAACACAGACTTCTGTATAAGGTAATGTTACTGCTCAGTTTCTGCTGAAGAATCTTGACTTTAAAAGCCAAGATAGTTCTGTTATAATATATAACAATACATTGTTAATATGAATTATGATATTATCATTATCCCTAAATCAACTTATTTTCAGTGTGGAAAAAGAAGTAAAAACAGATAAACAACAGAAGAAGGTTAAAATCTCATTATTTTCATAATGAAATCCCACTAAATGCTTGTTTTTGAACACACTTCTCTTTAAATATCACAATATATCCTGTCAACAAATATAATAAAAAACGTTTTAAAAGCCGACTTCTGTTCCGTAGTACGGAGAAATCATAATTGATTTAACCTATCTGCTATTGTTAAGTATGTCTATAGCTTCCTTTTTTGCTTTCTTTTGTTATCACAAACAATGTTTTAAGGAACATTCTTTCATAGAGAGGCAAATTAGGATGGTCGGTGTTTCGAAATGTCGGTACTAGGTGACAGATAGCAAGGCACAGCTTCAGGAAGCCCACTCTCCAGTTGTGCGTCCGCGATTACATGAAAGTTTTTAATTTTTTTTATAATGTTTTTTTAACATTTATTTATTGAGAGACAGAGAGACACAGAGTTTGAGCAGGGGAGGGGGAGACACAGAATCAGAAGCAGGCCCCAGGCTCTGAGCTGACCGCACAGAGCCTGATGCGGGGCTCGAACTCATGAGCCGTGAGATCATGACCTGAGCCAAAGTCGGAGGCTTAACTGACTGAGCCACCCAGGCACCCGTAATTTTTTTTTCAATTAAACCTTTTTAAGTTTCAATTTTCTTATTGAGCAAATGAGCAAATAACACCTTGTGGGTTTTGTTAGTCCTAAATAAGGTGATTTACATAAAATTCTTAGCTGAATACTTGGCATATTTTATTCATTCAATTGATGCTAGCTAGTACTTGTACTATTATTATGCCTTGTAAAGTTCATCTTCAAAATCCTTATGTCAAATTCTTGGTCTAAGAATTTCTGAGTCAAAGTATACACATATGCATATATTTAAGTTTTTCAACATATTGTCAAATTTTCTTTCATAAAGCACTTAGAATTAAATACTTTTTTCAGTAGAATAAAACATACAAATGTTATATATATATATATATATATATATATATATATATATATATCTCGAGGTTTTGTTCATTCAAAAGTGGAAATTTGTATCTCATTATTTTCTTATTTTTAAACATTTTAAAAAGTTTATTTCTTTATTTTGAGAGAGACAGAAAGCACTGGGGAGGGTGGGAGAGGGGAGGAGGAAAGGGAGAGAGAGAATCCCAAGCAGGGTCCATACTGTCAGCACAGAGCCCAATGAAGGGTTCGATCCCAGGAACCATGAGGTCATGACCTGAGCTGAAACCAGGAGTCAGATGCTTAACCAACTGAGCCACCCAGGAGTCCCTGTATCTCATTTTAAAAAATTTGTTTGTAATACTAAAAAGTTTACTTTTTTCCCATATGCTTTCTGTTTATGTTCTATGAATTACTGGTTTAATCCTAAACTTATGTTTTATTAGTTCATCTTTTTCTTACTAATTTGTTTTTACATTAAAGATATTAAGTCATCTCCTTTCTTACTGATTTGTTATATATTGAAGAATATATAAAGAATATCTACTTATACATCTAGATGTATGTATACTTATATATTTAAGCTCAATGAAGGTAAGGATTGTTGCCTTTTTTGTACTTTCTTATATCCCCAGTACCAAAATGGTGCCTGATATATATTAGGTGTTATTGAAAACCCAAAAAGTGCTATTAAATTAGCTAAAAAATCTTAATACAGAAAATCCTATAAGCAGAATAATAAAAACTTTTGTAGGTTATGATAGTTGAATATTCAGATTTTATAATATTAACTATTGCATTTCACTGCCCCACATCCTCATTTAAGTCCTACTCATCATCAGTCAGTATATTGCAAGTTTTTGGTGTTAATGTAGCATATTTGAGCTGCTTTACTGGAGCTAATGGAATGTTTTTGAGTGGCAGGTTTAGCGCAGACAACCAGTATGGTAAAGAAAACTAAATTCTTAGAAAGCAAAGGTAAAGGAGGCACAAATTTTAATCATTATTTAAAATCGACTAAATGCAGAAAGAATATTTATTTAGAAAAGGGTTTAACTAATGAATTAAAAATTAACATTTCCTTCTTTAAGTGACTAAACACCTGAGTAGGTATAACAAAATATCTGCATTTGTTAAAACGAAAGGTTTATAGAAAAATTCACTCAATATACTATGTGCATACCATGAATATCAAAAATTTTCCTGTATTAGTCAGAAGGCAGCCTGGAAGACAGAAAGGACTACACAGATTCCTAGCAGAAGGAAATTATCACAGGGAATAAGATTCCAAGGAAGGGGAGGAGCTGCGAAACCAAACAGTGAAGCAATTCAGAAGTCAACTGCAGGAAGCTGGAGGGACCAGAGGCCAGGACCATCCAACGGGAACTGGGACCAGAGACGGAGATTCATTCCCATGAAGCTGAGTCCATAGTAGAGATGAGACTTTACTGCTGCAAGACATGCTATAGAGAGGAAAAAGATGGGGAGAAGTATCCTGTCTTGTCCCTTCATCTCACCTTCCAGTCTTACACTAGTGTCTCCCATTGGTTTAAGTTAAAAATCAGGTGAAGGGAATCTGGCAAATATCCCCTGAAATGCAGAGCAGACAGTGGGATGGAAGGCATCTGAGAGTAAATTGACAATTGATGGACAATCCTAATTATCAAGTAAACAGAAGAGATCTGGAAAATAGGCTTCCTCAGGGCATTAGCAGAAAAGAGATCCTCACAGGTAAACAGGTCCCGTGGTTGGGGGTGGGGGGGGCGGGGGTAGGGGTAAGAGGATGGGGTGGGGAGCAAGCAAGTGAAATATAGGGACTGAAAAGTAGAATAGCTTCATGGGAATAGAAATGCTATGCAATAGAGAATGAAGAGACGTTTAATGAGAAACAGAAGAGTGATGACAAAGATGAGGCATAATTATTGTCATTTTTGCCAGTTTGCTCTGCTATTTACTTCCTATCATATAATAACTATTAGTGCAAAACACAAAGTAAAAAATCATTCAGAAGATATATTCTCCAACCTAAGTAAGCTAAAATGGATATATTTTAACTTTATCAGTTCCTCAGCACATATCATAGAATATATTATCTTAATCTAATAAATATGAGTATCCAAATGCAGAATATTTTAATCTTCAAAACAGAAGGCAGGAGTCCCCACTAAAGAAAACTTACACGTTAAATGTAACACTCTAATAGGACATGTTGATAACGTTGGTGACACTAGCCACCTGCAGTCTCATTTTTGCTGGGTCTTAAAACCAGTGAGAATATAGTCTGAATATTAAAAACGTATCTCCACTAGCTCATAGGACTGGAAATAATTGACTTTCCTGAGACTGGTCTGCCTGGGTTTGATGGTTTCCTTGTGATTGGTCAATGGTGGTCAAAACTCTCTTATCTTAGATGTTTAGACTAGAGCATCTGAGATGATTGCCCTGACTCCTGGTTTCATTCCAATTTTTCCTTGAAGTGCTGACTGTGATATATTGATATGAAATTCAAGACTCTCTTTTCCTTGTCTCATGTCCCATTACTTTTGCATTCGAAGTTCATTTTATAGTAATGTTACACTCATTGGAGCTCTCCACATGTACTATACCTCTGTGCTTTTACCTTCTTGTTCCACTCACCTCACCTCTTTCTTGCCTGGCAAGCATCTATTAGTCACTCTTGGTTCAAATCACATGCCATTTTATTCCCTGAATGCATGGTTTATCTTCAATTCTCTGTACCACAAGGGTAACCTCTGTTCATCTCTGTTGCCTGTGTTACAACTCACTTCCAACAATGCTATAATGGTTTTATGGTTTATCCCTACCTGTCTTTAGAGTTCCCTAAAGCCTGGGACTACACATCCTTGTCTTTATGCCTGATGGTCTAGGGCTAAACTCTTAATAAATGTTTGTTAGATCGATCTGAGTCTGGCCTTAAATTTTAGTGTGGGAATGTTTATTCAGCTATCAGGCATCAAGTTACAACATTTTCTCAAGATTCTTCCTGCTCCTAGAGTCATACCTAGCTAGGTTTTAGAGACCTGCTTGATTGTTCACCATACTCTCAGGCTTTGAAAAAAATGGTTTACAATTTTCCTGGAGATAAAAGAAAGTAATAAGGAATGGCGGCTGCCTAAACATTAAATTAATTTCTGTATCTTTGGCACATATCAAATCTAGCTTACTCTCAATTTTTCTACTGTTTCACCAAAAAATAATAACAATAATGCTTTGCAACAAAACTACATTATTTATTACTATGGCCCAAATTACTAACATATTACATGAAATGCATGACGTGATTACCATACATACATATACCCTCAGAGTTTGAAGGAAGATTGATGGTCAACAAGATGTCTGGTTCTGAAACATGATGTGCAATAATGAAGTGGTTATTTTCTGGATGTTGGACCAGTGATCTTTATTGAATTTTTATCATGGCCAGGCCTGTTCTAAGTGCTTTATATGGATGGATTCATGTAATCTTCCTACAATTCTATAAAATAAGACTACAGTGATCTCCATTTTATAGAAATGGAGCTCTCAAGACATAGAGTTAGTAAGTGCTAAACCTATGATTTGTATCAAGAGCCTTGGCTTTAGGACCAGAGATCCTAGTAACTAGCTATGGGTCCCCCAGTACATTCCATTAATATTGTAGGCTTCTTTTAGTGACTCTTACAGTTGGGGTTTACTTATTCAACATATATTTATTGCATGCCATGTATATATCTATGTACCTATACTAAGTTCTGAGACTCCAGCCTAAAACTGGATATAGTCTCTCCTCTTAGGGAACTCACAGTTGGATGAGAAAAAAGGGCAAGTTTTAAAATAAACCATAATATGTGGTACTCAAGAAATACTTGGTGAATGGATTAATAACTGCCAAGATAGGGGGTATACAAAAGGAGATATGGAAGCAAAAGAAGGATATCTCAACAAGGTTTAAGATAGCAGTCAGGAAAGACTTCCTGGAAATTATCTAGATGAACATAATAAGGGATGTGTATTCTATGAAAAGATAATAATAGGTGAGAAGGTGCAGAGATATGAGACAACCTCACACATTACAGGAAAAAGCCTGTGAGCAAGTTGTGAAAACAATACTTAGCCATGGTCTAAGATGAGGCCAGAAATAATTCTGCGCCTCAGTGTGAAGGGCTTTGGATGTTAAGCCATGAACTGTGAACTGTAGCATGGCAGTCTTGAGAACCACTTATGGTTTGAAATAGCTAGTGACATGATCAAAATGACATTTTAGAAAGGTCACACTGACAACAGTGAGAAGAATAGATCAAAGGGCCCAGACTGTACAGAAGGAGAAGATACTGCAGCAAAGTAGAAGAAAAATAGGAGTGGCTGTGGAAAAAGAGAGGACAAGGACAGGCTTGGAGATATTAGGCAGGTCTACTCAATTGGACTCTTTGAGCCTACATAACATAGCATTTTCATAGTGTTGCATTTACATTATTGTCTAATTTCTTTTCTATTTGTCTTCTTTTGTCATAGTACATAACAAGTGTTTAATAAATGGTTTTTGAATAAATGAAAGAATAGCAGATATGGGGGAAAGAAAGAGAAAAAAGTACAAAGTGTCAACATTTCTGGCCAGGACTACATAGTGCTCTGGACTCATATATACTCTGAGATGAGCAGCAAAGGAAGAGAAGGATGTTTCGGTGCAAAGATAAGCTGAGTTAGGCAGTAGTATGAGTTTTAGACATTTAGAGATATTTACAAGGCAGTTTGACATAGGTAGGTGGTGTTCTGATTCTGACATTTCTTGCCTGGAAGCTGAGAATCACCAATGCATGTGTGGTGTGTTGAATTTCTGAGTTTGATTAAGATCCTCCAGAGAGAGTGTATAATATATTAAATCTGGGTCGGGAAAAAAAGAGTACAGGGAGATGATAGAATAGAAGAAACAGAGTAAAAGGAGGGACTCCTTGAGAGAAGGATCACAAAAGCTCAGAGGATAAAGGATTTCAAGAAGGAATGAGTACCATAGAGAGTAATTGCCATAGAGACATGAAGTACGATAAGTATAGGAAATGTTTCACTGGATCTGGCAATATTGAGGGCAATGTAGATATTAGTGAAAGTAGATTCAGTGAAGTAGTGAAACCAGAAACCAGATTCATTGGCATGATGAGTGAATGACTGGAACATAAAGAAGTGGAAATGCATCTGTAGAGTCTATTTTCTAAAAGTTTCAAGACTTTTACCCATAGAATGAACAAACAAACAGTACCTACAGGAGAATATGTGTTCAAAGGTTCCATTGTTTTAAGATGGGAAGGGCTTGGGTATCTCTAAAAGCTGAGTTGTTTCAGAGTAAGGTGAAAGAAGAAGAGAAAAAAAAAACAACAACAAAAGAATAAAAGCATCTAAGCCACTGAAAAGATGAGCCATAGAGTCTAAACTATAGAGGGAAGGAGGTAAAGTTCAGATGAGAGATGGAAACTGTCCAGTCTGAGAGAGTATAAGAGGGAGTATAAGAGAAAAAGTTTGTAAAGAGAAAGAGAAAGGATAGGAGATTTGAATTAGACAAATGAAGTGAGATGTTTAAATTCCAACAGAAAATTTGGGTAGGCAAATTTGTATTAACCAAATATATTTTTGGTATTTGCCAGGCTGCATGGCAGATGTGAGAGATATCTATAATATAACCTTGGAAATACATTTCTGAAATGCAGCAGAGGGGAAGGAAGCTGGTAAAAGGAAGAGCAAGGGCTGGGCAGTTGGATTATTCCACAAGGTAGATATTAAAATCACTCTCGGCACTGATGAGAAAAATACCAAAATTCTCAAAAAAAAATGTGGAGGAAATTCTACAATGATGAGGATGGGTAGAGTGCTATATAGGTAGATGACAGGAATTAAAGAGTAATTGTTTGGAATGGCCCTGGAGATCAAGAAGGTAAACCCAAGTCTTGGCCCTGTGGTACAAGAATATAAGAAAATCGGCCACTGACACAGGAAGGTAAAACAGGGGAAAGTTTGATTCAAAGGAGCATCAGATTTTTGATAAGACATGAGACAATTAGGGCAGTGAGTGAAGAGGATGATGCCATCAGGAGGTTTGTTAATCATGGGTCAGGATTTCTAGAGACCAGGATGGAAAGTTTTGACATAAGACATAGCAGTGGGGAGACAGTAGGGGAGGGATAGAATGTCAAAACTGTGGGGGTCGCCTAGGTGGCTCAATCAGTTAAGCATCTGACTTAGGTTCAAGTCATCATCATCTCATGGTTCATGGGTTTGAGACCCACGTTAGGCTCTGTGCTGACGGTGTAGAGCCTGTTTGGGATTTTCTCTCCCTCTCTGTCTCTCTCTGCCCCTCCCCCACTTGCTCTCTCTGAAAATAACTAAATAAACTTAAAAAAAAAAAAGAACATCTAAACTGTGGAGATGAGAGGATGACAGGTCATACCCAAAACAAGTGCATGAGGAATTGCACATTGGGGCTGAGGTAGAGCTTGACAAAGGATGGTGACACTATTAACTCAAGTTTTCAACCAGAAGTCTTATAAAAAGATGGTTCTAGCCAAAGACTCTGAATGTAACCAAGGCCAAGTGTGGTATACTTTTTGGATTCTGAGTATTTTTACTGGAGGCAGTCTTCCATGGAGCAACTGTGATTGCTAGAAAGAGCTTTCTTTCCCCATTGATTTAAGAAACCTCATGTTATACATAGCCTTCACCCATCAAGTTCCACTGTGTTAGGGCCATATGCAAAATGTACTCTCTTTCACCTTGAAAGCAGGTATCATGTGCAGTCAGGGTACTTTTTTCTTTGAACTGAATATGCCCAACACTTCACTGTTGCTACTTATGGTGCATTTCAATATCCTATTCATTCTTCAAATGGTTAACTCAGTTTAGTTGACAATACATTCTTAATACATAGCTAGAAATGAATCTAGTACCTAAAGTATGGTCTACCAAGAACACTATATAATCAAGTTACATGGGAACAAAATCACCATTTGCTAAACACCTACTAAGTGTGTGACCCAATGTCAGTTGTGAACATGCACAATTTCACTCAAATCTCAGTGGTTAAATCACAGGCTCTTGTGTCTGGGGCCAGGTGTTGGAATTCATGTTCTGTCACATATTAGCTGTGTGATATTGGAAAAAAATTAATTTGCCATCCTGGGACTCATTATTTTTCTCTGTAAAATGAGGATAATAATGCTATTCATTTAACAGGGTTACTGTGAAGGTTAAATGGAATAAGACATATAAAGAAACCACTTATTGCCTGGCACATAGTAAACATAATAAGTGATGGTTAATCATTATCTCCATCTTACAGATGAAGAAATCTGGCCATTAGTTAAGGTCAGACAATCAAGATTCAAATCCGGATCATGAAATTCAAAAACCCATCATACCATACTGTCCTAAACTCTATATTTTAATGCTTATTTTTCTAACACTGCAACCCAACATGAATGGCTGTTGATTAATGTTAAGTATATTGTCAATCAATACTCTTGCTTTTTCATACATGTTACTGCTGTTAAGCATGATTTCTTTCTTCTGCCCTTGTGAGAATTTGTTTTTGGACCTAACAGAAGCCATTGTAATATCTAAGTTTAATGATGTGAACAACAGGAAAGCTGATGATGTTGGAAATTTAAAAAAAAAAAAAAAGAATACAAGAAATGTTATAAAAAGAAAATTAACAATATATAAGAATAAATTGGAACTGTATCAAAAAAGACAGCAAGAAGACAAAATGAATATCAGCTGATAATTATTTAGAGCTATAATAACATTGACAAAAATGAAGAAATTTAGGAAAAACTGTTTGCTTAGGAGACAAAATTAACTTTTATTGGGAGATTTGTTGAAAGGATACCTGGATTGACTCTTAGCCACATTACGTATGTCAAAAATCATCCTTCTTTTCCTAGATGAGATCCTGAATGAATGAAGCTCATAGCTGAAGCTTCGATTTTCTCTAAGAACTAAAAACGGGTACATCTGACTTTATGCTACAAGACCAAAGGATTTTCTAACTCATTGGAAAACCAGTCAGAATTATAATAACATGAATCTGAGTCTAGAGGGGAGTGACACCTGGAGGTGGTTTTGGTTTAATTGTCCTGTCATTTTGCATGAATTCAAGAAAAAGTACTGTGTGTGCATCCAAAGAGCTCATACTGGGTAATTAAGCAATGCCTATTCTGCAACATTCTGCAGTGAATGATCGACGTATTAAGGCATAGTGACTGACCTAATGGGTTAATTTAGGCTTCATTGTAAAATAAAAGTCTTATCTGAAAGAGAATTCTATTTTACTGGAATCTCAGGAAGAACCTGTAGGAATGATTATCTGTTTTATAAGGAGTGATCATCCAGTAAAGTAAAGAGTAATGGTCAACTCTCCATGTCTACTGTTAATCTAGTTACAACGTAATTCTTTTAAAATGTAACTTCTTCAAAATACTTAAGGCTGTCATTTTTATCATTGCTCATGAGAGTCTGTCAGTCACTGTCAAAAATTGTCAATCACAGTCAAATGAGGGCATTTTCAGAACTAATAGATAAAAACTTTTTGACCTCATATTTTTTATTTTTAACCTTAAAATCACATGCAAAAGGATGTAATAACTCAGACTCCTTTCTGCATCATTGGTAACTTTAAGTAAGATTGAAAATAAATTTTGGGTACCTAACACTAGATTTATTTAATGGTTTATATTTTAAGAAATCAGAAGCATATATGCTGAAAATACTATAGAAACAAGAGACGTGAGACCTTTACTTGTCTATTCTTGACTCCCTTGTCACATGTGGCTGAGGAAAATTTCTTTACTTCCTCTGAGAGCTCTGTTGTCTATTCTGTAAAACAGGTAAATGATATCTTACCTGCCTGGTGAGGGGACTGAGAATATAATCTCTTGAGTTTCCACTTGGAGACACATTGCTGTAAATCTTTTATATGATAGAAATGCACAAAAATAAACTAAAAATAAAACAAGGCAAAAGAGACTCAAACTATTTCTTTAGGCAATTTCCTCTGTAAAACAAAGCTCTAGCTTCTGTTTTGTCTTAATATATTTTTAATCTCCTAACCCAAGTCCTTTTAGTTTTTAGGAGAGTTAGATAAAAAAGATCAGAGACAGTTCTCAGAATTTCTCATTAAGGTTAACCAGGTGAACTATGGCAATTGTGAAAGCCACAGGGGCACCTTCGTTTGGTGATTCCCCCATCTGGCTGCATCCTGCATAAAGACCCCAGATTACCAAATTATGAGAAAATTATCAGAAAATCTGCTTCTACCTCTTTCTTGTGTGCTACCACATAGGCCTGGATTGTAGCTCATTGCCATGTTTGCAAATACTGTGAATGCTCTCCTGCAATGTATACCCCTTAAAAACTGAGATTCACTTGTTAAGTTGTACCATAGATAAGTTAAAACTTACCTGCTGTTTTATACCCTTACAACTTTTCAAACTATAACTTTATTTTCAAATGTTTTTCCACTTTTTAAAAAAATGTTATTCAATTTTGAGAGAGAGTGAGAGACAGAGCATAAGGGGGTGGGAGGGGCAGAGAGACAGGGAGACACAGAATCCGAAGCAGGCTCCAGGCCTGTCAGCACAGAGCCCGACATGGGGCTCTGGGCGATGAACCATGAGATCGTGACCTGAGCTGAAGTCGGATGTTCTACTGACGAAGCCATCCAGGCACTCCATGTTTTTCCACTTTTAAATATCTATCTTTTCTAGCATTCCTTTAAAAAAAAAAAAAAGATTATTATTTTTTAAGTAATCTCTGCACCCAACGTGAGGCTTGAACTCACCATATGGAGATCCAGAGTTGCATATTCTCCTAAGTGAGCCAGACAAGCATCTTTCTTTTTTATATTATTACAATTTTTGTTTATAAAATTCCATCCATTAGGGTGAATTTTCTACCAGTTTATTTCAAATTCTGAATTAAGAAAACAGCCATTCTTTCTGTATTCAAGCAAACCCAAGAGTGATCTATACATATCTTGTTTGGGATATAAAGATAGTGGAACAGTAGGTAAAATACTCTTAAAAGAAATTTATTTTTTAGGTATAACCTAAAACAGAACACTGAAGCCTTTAACTTCTTAGAAACTATGTGTTAAATCTATTTCACATACTTTATTCACGGTGATAAATACTACTTACCTTTTCAATTTTACAGTGTTCCTGGTCTGCTGCATATTTTAATTCAAATTTTAATGTTTTTTTAAAAGGCTAAGTAAGATAAGCATAGTTTGCTTTAAAAGGCAAAAAACTTCTTAGCAGTCCACCCCAAATTAATCATCATGCACCCTTTTCTCATATTTCTTTCCTTAATGGTTTAGAGATGAGCAGTCACATTACCATTATGTATGAATACTACTAAGCATAAATAAGTGGGACAGGTTGCCCTGCAAACAAATTTCATTAAAGTACCTAGATTAACACATTTTAAAGGTCTCTTTAATGAATCTTTGTCCTTGTGATACAACATAAGCAAGAATAGGGCAAACTAAGTTGTAGAATTTTATGTCTCCATCTCTAGCTTCAAACAATTAAGGGAGTTATAAATAAGCTCTACTATCTTTATCCCACTCAAAAATAATGAATGAGCCATCCTCATGAATCACAAGACTATCGCATCAAACCATCACAATCCCAAGATCATGAAAGCAAGACTTTAAACCAGCATTATATTTTGGAATAAATCACAGACTTGGTAACTATTTCAGAATTGTAAATGTTATGCTTTTTAGAGTTATAGCATAATTCATATATCAAACCGTGGCATCTATGAACCCCATCATCGAATCACTAGAGTTTTCCAATTTTCAGAACGAACCTCTGTGAGTTCAGGTATTTAAAAAATTACTGCAGTGAGAAAAGTGACCAAACAAGAACATTTGAAAGGATTAAAAGGAGAATTTTATAATGAAAATTATATCAATCAACAAGTATAAATAGGAAGACAATGCTTTAAAAAATATATGTTATATAGGACCCAGCAATTATTAGGAAATTACTGTGGAAAAGAAGGATTGATTTTACTTTTGATGACAAAAGACAACAAAAGATTAAAAAAGGTTATTCAAAACAAGAGTTTCCAAACTGACCGAGTTTTTTGTTTGGTTTTGTTTTGTTGTTGTTTTTGAAGGGAGTAGAGATGGATATAGTCATGCAGTCAGATTAGTAAATATTAAATTATCTTCTGATAATTTGATATCCATTGTATATTAATGGAGAATCCCTTACTATAAACTGCATAATATCATGATTTCTGGAACGTACTGATATTAATCAGTCTAACTACAAAAGCATTATTATAGGACACTATTACTAAATTCTAAAATGTAGAAAGATTAAAGGGAGAAAATAATCTGATTCTGATTTGAACTTGTTGCTATGAGGCTGGCTAAAATCTTTTAGTCTTCATACCTATGACATGACATCAGGAAAAATGCAGACTATGCTATATTTCAAAGCTTTTATTTAAGTGAGATTTAAAAAAAAGTGTTAAGCACGTGGCCCATATATAGGTGCTTTTTCTTTTTTCTTTTTTTTTTTTTAATTTTTTTTAATGTTTATTTTATTATTTTTGAGACAGAGAGAGACAGAGCATGAACGGGGGAGGGGCAGAGAGAGAGGGAGACACAGAATCAGAAGCAGGCTCCAGGATCTGAGCCATCAGCCCAGAACTCCACGCGGGGCCCGAACCCACGGACCGTGAGATCGTGACCTGAGCTGAAGTCGGACGCTCAACCGACTGAGCCACCCAGGCGCCCCAGGTGCTTTTTCAACTGGCTTGAAGTCTCAAGTAAATTGATAGAGCAAGAGTCTACCTGTTAGGATGAGGATGTGGAACTCACATTGTTCTTTGTTTATTATTGTTACTCACATTGTTCTATTGTTTATTAGCAGTTGAGACTTGGTCTCTCATTGGTTTTGTATTTGGTTTCTCAATACAGAACTTTATTTAGCGTATACAATTCTTTTAGACATACAAAACCACTTTAGTCCCATAAAATGCCTAGATTCTAATGCAGTATAACATTTTTCTGGACTGATTCATTCCCTGAAAGAAATAAAAATTATTCACTGTAGAACAAATAGTCTTTAAATCCAGGGAAATTAATAGAAAATTTCAGGGAAGTATCTTAGAATAGAGAGTGAATTTTCCACACAGAAGGATACAGTGAAACTGGATAACTTATAGATGTGTTCATAAAAATATGTTTTGCTTGCCTTCTAAAAGAGTGTAACAATGAGAATTCAACACAAAATAGAAAACCAGACCTACATTTAGCATTTAATATAATTTATAGGAAACCCTATTTAAAGGAGGATTCTATAAATTCAAACTATTTCAACTTTTTCTTTCCATTTCTAGTACTTTGGAACTACTACTGCCTGAAGTCCAATTTGTGATTACTTACTGACTTTATTTATTTATGTTACCAACCCTTTGTCTCTTTCTGAAAAAATAAAGTAAGGACATCATCAGTCTTACTGCTACCATCAAAACAAGTGTGTGCGCCTGCACATATGCTCACATGCGCACACACACACACACACACACACACACACACATGCTCATCCATCAAACCCACAGCATTCCCAAACTATTTATTATCTACTTTCTTCTTATCAACCGGTAATTTAAATTTCATAAAATACAGGTATGCCATAATTTTCTCAATCCCAAACAAATTTGTAGTGCATTTTCTTCAGGATTCACATATTCTAATATAACTATTAGTATAATGTATAGAGAAGAATTTTCTTACAGGAATTCTACTATTTATAGAATGACTTGAATAGAAATGATTTATTGCCAAATTCCCATATATAACCAAACAAATGGCAAGTAGTGTCACAGATAAAATTCTGAGGAGTTTGGTTCCATGGGGACAAAAAGTAACACAAACAATCAAATGAAGCAAGCATACATTCCTTCAAAACTCTGGGCTTATAGCATTTCTCTCTTATTTACTTATAAGTCAGATTACTGGTTTGATTATACAAGAAAAAAAAAACAACAACAAGCAAACAAAAATATCTAAGAATAACAGTATTTAAATGGCTATAGGCAACAAAACCCCCCACAGTTTATGCCAAAAATTTTCAACTGTGATTCATTCCTGGAATATTAGTTACATTTTCTTTTCTCATCATTCACTGCCCCTTAGAATTTTTAAAAAATCCTTAGAGATTCAGTTTAGTTGAGCAAATTTATACTGAACACCTATAATGTGCCAAATGCTGAATTAAGGGAATACAAACATGACTAGAATGCAACCCTTGCCTTCTTTCTTGCAACACTTGTTTCTCTTATATGACCTGGCTAACTAAGCCTGGAATGCTTCGAGATAATTGGATTATATCAATGTTTACATCCACTGCCCTGTTAACACCAGAAAAAAAAAAAAAAAGAAAATCTGCCCTTGTGAAACTTGCATAGTAATGATAGGAGGCATAAAATAGACACAACTAAATTATGCAATATGTTGGAATTCTAGAAAGGGGTAAGTGAAAGGGAAAACAAGGAGCATCGTGGGCCAAATTAAAAATTAGGAGATAGAGGTGGGTGTGGTAAGTAGATTGTAAATTTAAATAGGTTGGCAAAGGTAGAATCCATGAAGAAGTTAGCATCCAGGCAAACACTTGAAAGAGGTGAGAAAGAGGAAGCTTTCGTTTCCTGGAGGAAGATTGTTGCAGGTAGAGCGAACAACGAATGCAAACTCCCTAAGATGGGAATATTGTTGGTATGTGTCTCCCTAAAATATGTGTGTGAAAACCTAAACTCCAGTGTGATGGTACTAGGAGATGGGGCCTCTGGGAAGAAATTAGGTCATGAGGACAGAGTTCCCATGAATGGTATTAGTGCTCTTATCAAAGAGACCCAAGTGAACTCCCTTGCTCCCCTCTGCCATGTGAGGACACAGTAAGAAGGTGCCATCTATGAACCAGGACATGGTTCTCATCAGATACCAAATCTGCTTGTGCATTGATCTTGGGCTTCTCAGCATCTAGAACTGTGAGGAATGGATGTTGTATTTAAGCCACCTAATCTATGGTATTTTTGTTATAGCTGCCCTAATGGACTAAGATAGTGTGCCTGATGAGCAGCAAGTAGACCAGTGTGGCCAGAGAAGGGTAAGCAAGAGAAGAGTTAGTAAGAGAGTAAGTCAGAAAGCTAATGGGCGCTGAGGAAGGCAGTTCACAGAGGCCTGGTAAGAATTCGGCTTGTACTCTGTGTTGGATAGAAAGCCATTGAAGGGTTTAGGACTGCAGGGTGACATAGCTCTTAACATTTTAAAAGAATCATTTCAGCTGTTGTGTTGAGAACGTACTAGGGGAATCAAGAATAAAGGCAGAAATACCAGATGAAAGAATATCATGGGGAGAAATAATGGTGGTTTAGACTGAAGTAGTATTAGCTCTTGATTGAAGGATATCTGAGCTCTTTACTGATCCATTGGATTTTTTAATTTTTTTTAAGGTTTATATATTTTGAGAGAGAGATTGAGAGAGAGAGAGAGAGAGAGAGAGAGAGAGAGCATGTGTGCACACGAGTTGGGGAGGGCCAGAGAGAGGGAGAGAGAAAGAATCCCAAGTAGGCTCAGTGCTGTCAGCATGGAGCCCTATGCGGGACTTGAACTCACAAACCATGAGATCATGACCTGAACAGAAATAAAGAGTCAGCTCCTTAACCGACTGAGCCACCCAGGTACCCCGTGATCCATTGGCTTTTAAGTCAAGATGTTGGGAAACCAGACTGGTCTATGCTTAAAGGATTGATGCTAATACATTAAATTATATTCTGCCTTTGTGAACATGTTTGTATGCGTGAAGTTTTATGTTTATACTTTTTTTTTTCTTATAAATGAAAGCCCTTTACATGTTATGGTAAAGTCTTTCATTGATTACTCTGTTAATACTGTTTTTTGGCATATTACTATCACTTCCTTCTATTTGACTCTCAGTTTTCCCTCCCTGCTAAGAGTCTCTTATTCTACTCTATGTACTGGTTCCCTTAGTAGATATATACCTAATTTGTGTTGTGTCATTTTGAGCTAGTTGCTTTGCAATTGTAATAGCTGCTTCATTTGTTTTTCCAATTTGGTTCTCCACACAGTGCAAGAAATTGGAAAATGCTTCTACACACAGTGTTGTCTTTACTATCTAGAATAATTAGGATTTTATCGAGGGTAAAAACAGCATCCTAGTGATCAACTTTTAAGGGACAACTAAAAGGATAAATCATTTTCTAATTCTCAGTAACACGTTTAACCAATGACATGGTAGTCTTCATGCTAAGTGGCTCTTGGAAACTCATGCTAGATGGGCAAAGAAAATATTCTAAACCATGAGTTTAGAAAATAAAGGGATGTGTACATTTATTTATCTGTTCATATGTGAGAGAAGACAGAATAGGGATTCAAAGAGGGAAAGCTGCGTAGCAGTGAATCTTTCAAAGATTGTCCTTCTATCTAGCGGAGACATTTTCCTCTCTCAGACAATAAACATAAGGATGATTTAGTTTCTGTTTGTTTTATGGTTTCAGCATTCTGACAAAGAAGTTCTAAGGGCAAGTTAACTTATTAAAATGCTTTGAGCCCTTTGAAGAAAAGATATTTTTATTAGATATATGTTCAAGGCATTCTTTCTGTCTTTGCAGTTTTCTCTCTCATAAAAGATATTCTCTTTCAAATAGACCTAAACTATTGAATGTGTTTTCACTTATGATTACTTCATCTCCTTGTATATGTTAGAGCCCATCTGAAGTAATAACCTCTTTGTTAAAACTTTATCTCTTCGAAAAAATAATAAAACCAAGAAATTTTAACAAGTCAAATGTGAGAGGTGGTGTAATATATGAATTGATCTCATTATTGATTCATGATGTCCTGAACCATTCATCCCTTGTCCTTCACCCTATCTCAGTACACACTGGATATGATCACCTTCTCAGAAAGTATGTCTATGCATGTTGTAACCAAAGACTAAAACTGTAACAATTAGCTGGTCCACTCCTCTGCCAAGGCTTGAAATAAATCTTTATTTCAGATACTGGGAAGACAGCAACACCCCTTGTCCTGGACATGTGATTTCCTTAAATGGTACCCCAGTGGGCTGAAAGACTCAATGAACTTCTTTAAGCCTAATTTATTCCCAGAATATGACCTAGGTGCTGGGGAGGATAGAACACATTATCTGATGTTCAGATTGCTCAACTGTACCCTGGAGAATCAAAACATTAAGAAGCATATGGTATGAATATTGTCCTGGTGAAAGCACATTGTTCCATTTTGGAATTTAAAACAAGCAATGCAGCAATTGTTATTAACTAACTCCAACCCTTACTTCCAAATCAAAAGACTTCATAAAATTTCAGGAAGCGGTGTGGTAGATTACGTACTCCAAAGGTTTTCTGTCTTCCACATCAGGGTCAGTAATCCTACAAAGAAAAATTTTTCTTAATAGCTGCCCAAGAGGAACATTTAAAAAAGACAGAAGAAAGCCACAGAAAAACCCCAAACTTCCAGCTTTGTCTTTCCCTTACCCTAACAGTGGCAATGACAGTGTTCAGTAACAAAGACTTTGAGCTGCTGGCTGATGCTGAAGTTAAATGCATATGACAGAACTACCAGCACTGATGGATGGCTCCAGGCCCGCTGTGCTGACAAAAGACTGGGATGTTTGCAATGGTTGGTTATCAGTGAAAATGGGCATTACCCGATTTGGCATTTGAACACTTTGCATAACCTGAAGTGATGGTCAGCACTGAACCCTGAAGACACAATGCTAGCAGGGTTAATATTTGGTAGAATCTGTCTATCCACTGTGGTGACATACTATTTACTGAATCCCAGAAATAGACCTTTTGATAAAAACCTCAACTGGGAACACTGGCAACTACATAGATTCCTACTGAGTCCTGGTAATTTTTATGAGACTTTGGAATGTGAAGAGCCTCTCAAAATGCCCTCATTTCCATCATTTATTTTTCTACCGAGCCATTATAAGTTTGTATTTACAAATCCATTTGCTGTCACAGGCATTATTATTTTTCTGTCTGTTTAAAAATATAATGGTGATTTTGAAGGCTTGTTTCATCTGGTATGTTAAAAAAAATTTTTTTTAAGTTTTTAAATTTATTTTGGGAGGGAGACAGAGAGTGAGTGGGGAGGGGCAGAGAGAGAGGGAGAGAATTCGAAGCAGGCTCCGAACTGTCTGCACAGAGCCGGATGCAGGGCTGTAACTCACAAACCATGAGCCAAAACCAAGAGTCAGACACTCAAGGGGTGCCTGGGTGGCTCCCTGGGTTGAGCCGCTGACTTCGGCTCAGGTCATGATCTCACAGCTCATGAGTTCGAGCCCTGCGTCGAGTTCTGTGCTGACAGCTCGGAGCCCAGAGCCTGCTTCACATTCTATGTCTCCCTCTCTCTCTACCCCTCCCACACTCACGCTCTGTCTCTGTCTCTCTGTCTCTCTCCCCCAAAAATAAATAAACATTAAAAAAAAAAAAAAAAAAAAGAGTCCGACATTCAAACGTCTGAGCCACCCAGGCACCCGTCATCTGGTATATTTTATGTATTTTTTAATATTCAACCTATTTAAAGAAATAGAAACTGGACTTATGGTTTAAAAGAAAAAAACACCAAGAATCCTAACATAAGGGTTAAAACCAAGCATCAGAGCAAGAAAACAAAAAGATATTTCAAAAATCATGCTGAAGGTATTGCAATTAAAAGCAAACGTAACTCTGGGGTTCCAAGTGGCTCAAGTCAAAAGGAAAATATTACAGACAACCGGTCTCTTTTTATCTTGAAGGAAGCATACGGATTCATCAGAAGAAACTGGCTTTTTTTGTTCCATAGTTCTGAAAGCAAAATCTCCAAGTTTTTTTTTCTTTTAAAATAAGGAACATTGAATAAAATATTATCCAATGCTCACAATGGATGTTTTTACAGAAAGTACAATGATAACTCCTCACACAACTATTTCCTTTATTTGACTTCAGCAGGAACACAATGATAAACTAGAATTCTCTGTAAGACACAGAAAAATTAGTTATGATTTAGTTATGTAGCATTTTGGCAATCTGACTTAAAATGAGGTACAGATTTCACTGTAATTCTAAGAAACAAAATAAACTGAAGGCCCACTGAAAGATCATACACAATTACATTGCAAATATAAGCAATCTTTATTTATAAATCACTTTTGAGTACCTTCAATACTTTTTCAGGATAGTTATTGAATAAATATTAAATAGTAAAATAATAAAGCAAATAAATAGTACATGTAGAGGATATATTAGAGTTCCTACTGATGTATAGAATAAAAATGTGTACATTTTCAAAACTCTGGTTAAGTTTGTCCATAGCAGACAAACTATAAAATGGCAGAGACTAGAAGCTGGCAGCCAGTTGCTACTCGGCTATGTCAATGTGTTGCAATCAGAATGACATTGTTTCAGGTACGTAATTTCTAAAGTGTATGCATAGCCAACTTAATATTCAAATGAGTATGCATATTCAGGCTCTCCTTTATTTCTATAATATATAATGAAGAAATCAAATAACAAACAAGCGGAAGTTGAATACAACAGTTGAAATGTCTTTGAACAAGTGTGGATGGATTCTAATACACTGAAAAGTATAAAATTTCCATTTTTAGGCAGATCAAAAGAAATAGAATCTTAGCAATTTTGCATGATTCCAACTATGATAGATTTCATTTCCTTAACTACATATGTTGTGAAAAATAAAAATATAAAGTTAGAATTGCTCGATATCCTAAAAATATATACAGTGATAGGAAAAGTGAGTCCTAGTTTGATTGAGAAAGTAGTTTTTAGAAGCAATGTTACAATAAAGATTTCTCTTTCGCTCACATAATTTAATACACTTTGTCCCTGTAAAGCTGATATTTTTGCTGTGAGGAAAAAAAGTAGACAGAAAGGAGATTGCAAAAAATAGACTGATTGATTACACTTACTAAAACCTTAGTAGTGGTAGAGATAAAAAACTAAATCAAATAAATTTGTCTTAAAATATATTCTTACCATTTTAAACTTTATTTTTGGATCCTATATTAAGATTGGGATCCTTTTTAAAAAGCAAGCAAATACTGTACAAATTGCATGCCACTAAATAACATTTTCCAAATTGGTGATCTGGGTAAGAAGCAGCATGTTACAAGAAATAGTTTCATGCTTAAGTATGAGAAAACGCAGGTTAAAGAAAGTTAATCAGATTTCTTTAGTGAAGTATTCTTTTTCTTTATGTCTTTCATATGATAACACACTTTGTAACAATTTTAGGAAAGGCCATACTGTGTAGAGTTTGCCACACATATATTTGATTAAGGAATACTTTCTTAATTGAATACATGTGTTTCTTAGGTTATAGTTAGGGAACTGCTGTCTTAGGGAGTCAACCAAAGAAACCCAAATTCTCAATGAAAAAAATATCATTGGGATAATGCTTATAATACTTACTTTTCACCAAGGGTATTGCATAGCCTATAAAAGAAAAATGAAACTTTCTTTTCAGAGTTTATGTACTGGTCACAGATATCTGAATAATCCTCAATATTCAGTTGAAAACCATAATTTAAGCAAGTTAAAGTCAAAGTTATTGACAGAATATCCTTAGTTGTGATATCTGAAACATACAAATAATTTTAATCTTTAAAAACAATCTAGCTTTCTGATAAACTCTCACATATTGAGAGAAGTAAATTCCTTAAAAAATACCTTTTTACCTTCGCCCTGAAATAATATGAAGTACCCAAAAACATATTGAAACTTCATTAACACGCTGTAATTCGGTTCCATAATTTGATGTTATAGCGTGAGTGATCTTAGCCGACTTACGAGAAATAGGAAAGCTAGTCAGGTGAGCCCTGCTAGCCTACAGGAGTGTGAATAGTAAATCCTTGTGATCTGGTGAGGTAGTTTGACATGCAGGGGTAAATGATGGATACAAGCCTCAAATCCCACTGTTATCTCCTTCCCTCTGTTTGTAAAGAAAATGCAATTCCTTTTCCTAAGATTGAAGTTTCATCTTTGCCCATTTTCTTGCATTCTCAAAGGACTTTACTTATGTCAATTATCAAAACTTTTGTCTTCCCTAAACCAACATAAGCACACACAAAATTCTATTCGTACTAGGATTCTTTTGATTCTTAGGATTCTTCTTATTCTTAGCATACATTTTGCAGTAAAAGGCAGTAAAGAGTCGCTAGTCTCCTAGAAAAGATATTTATTTATTTATTTATTTATTTATTTATTTAGTCAGTTCAAGACATGAGGGGGTGGGTGAGAAATCTGGAGAAACTAAAACCCAGGCAGATGTGCTTGACATATGTCTTCCCACCCTTGGCGGGGAAGAGGTCACCCATCAAAGTGCTCAGTTGGGTCCTAGCGGGCAGGCAGTCTCTCTGGGCTGTGTCTCCTGATGACCACCATGTCTTCACACGTATCTGAAAGTTTCAGCTTCCATCCTAGGATAGTGTATCTGATGACGCCTCACAGCAGAGCCTTTAGCCTTCTGTCTGCTTATTTTTCAGTTCTGACTGGCTCAGGAATCTGTCTCCTCAGTTTTCCCTAAGTGTGTCAGGCACATGGTCCAATCCCCACTGCCAGGCCAGTCTTTTAAACTGTACCCTGGGCACAGAGATGGGCTTCTGTGCAGGCACGAAGGATAATAGGTATGTTTTTATGGTTTGCGGTAATTACATTAACCTTACTTATTGTAATATCAGGAATATACACTGAAAATTTGTAGGTAAAACAAGAAAAATAAAAATAAATGAATTTACTTTATGATTCCTCTTTAAAAATAATGACCAATAAAATGTAGGTAGAAGTAGCTTTAGTAGTAGCTATAAGAAGAAACATTTTAAAATAATGAGGTCCTTTATTCCTTTAGACAAATATATTATTCAGATACCAACTCTATTTTAACACAGTGTTTTCCATTTAAAATAACTAACCGTTAATAAAATAAATGAATGAAGCATTGGCTCCTTGTTTCCCAAACATTAATATAATATTTAAAATAATGATTGCAATTTTTATTTGGTATAAACATTCTCTCAAATGATTCTAAAGATTAAAACAGAACTGGCTTTCTCTTTTCCCTTTATTCTACTGCAAGATAACTGAAGAGAATGGAAGTTCTGGACTTCATGGTTCAGAGCACTGTTACAAAACGCTGGAAGTTTGGCCTTGAGTTTAATTTCATATCTCATTTAAATATCATGCATGCAAAAATGTTGATGTCTATATTACTGCTTCCTTTCCAAACATTTCAACTTTAGCAATCTGGTGATAGGCAGCTCAGATTTCATAGGAAAACAAGGCCTGCTTCATATAAATGTATTTCAGCTAATAAATGAAACTAGAAAATATTTATTTATAAGAAATGAAGTTATGTACATTTTTTCAATACCTATCACAATTCATTAGAAATTAAATTGCTGTTAAATATTGCTTAAATTCAAAACATGCAAGCATTCACAAACAAGGGAAACTATGTTGCAATAAGCATTCTCAAGAATTTTTCCAGAACCCCTAAAATCCTAGATAAACTATCTGGTAAGAATATATAAGGAAAAAGAAAAACACAAAAGTCAGTTTTCCTATTATTACAGAAATTTCCAACTAAAATACAGAAGCTACATATTTTCTGTCTGGCTTTTACAACCCTGAAAGGAACCTCGTGCCTCTGCTGATGTTCCTGACTCAGCATGGAATGTCCTCTCTTTCTCTACCCACCAAATTACTACATCTCTTTCAAGGCCCTTTTCAAAAGCTCTTTTCCATGGAGCTTTCCCCACAGTACAAGTCAGAATTAATTACTTCTTCCTATGGGCTCTCAAAGCACTTTGAACCTCTAAATGGCAATTACTTTATTCTGCCTCGCACTATTTACATGTTTAAATATGTCTGCCTCACAAGACTTTAGGCTCCTTGAAGACATCTTAATCAACTTTTTTTCCCCCTCACCTCACTGGATTCTTTTCCATCCTTGGGTACTTATTTACAATCTGGAAAATGGTTCTCCATTACAGAATGGGTGCCCAATAACTTCGGGTTTAGAAGAACTAATTGAAAATTATTGTCTTCTTATGGTCTCTTTCAGTCAAGTTCTGACTGTAATGATGGTTTTCCAAGTTGTTCATTTTATACCTATGAAAAGAAGTCAGCAACGTTAAAACTGTCTATGTGTGGTATTTTCCAATGTTCCTTGGACTCCTAAATGCACCCTTTAATATATCATACCTGTAGAATGTCTAAAAATGTCACTTGGATAACTGTCTTTTCCCTGTGCTTCACCAAGATTAACCTTTGAGTTATATAAATCAAAAATTCAAGGAAAGAAGAAAAGCTGAAATGGATGTCAACCTTGTCCCTTTGCTTTGTGAAATTTTCAACTTGAACACTGTATTATTGGTGATGTTTTAAACATTCAGCTATATTTCTATGGTGTTTCTCTCCACAGAGGTAAAAGCAAATATTATTCAATCTCAGGCAACCTTTAATTTGGTGACAGGCATTTTGCACCATATTAGAAAAATATGGATATAGAACTTTAAAAATTCCCCCATGGAGTATACATAGTGAGTACCAGTATTGAAAATGGACTTGAAATTTTCACTTCCAATCGGTATCCTAATCACTAGGCCATGTTACTATACAAGTGAGGCTTTAAGCATATATGTAAAATATCTAAATTAAACGTCATTGGAAGGCAAGGTAAATGCACTGATCATTGTTTTCTAGCTTAGCCTGTTATGTTTTCACTGATAATTAGCTTCATATTAAGATAAAATTTCTCCTTCCATGTATTTTAATATTGTATTATATTTATTTTTTCATAGTTTTTACTTAGTTTTTAATCATCTGATTTCCTCTGATAACCAGATAAGATGGGCATCTATTCTTTTTAATTTTTTTTTTTCAACGTTTTTTATTTATTTTTGGGACAGAGAGAGACAGAGCATGAACGGGGGAGGGGCAGAGAGAGAGAGGGAGACACAGAATCGGAAACAGGCTCCAGGCTCTGAGCCATCAGCCCAGAGCCTGACGCGGGGCTCGAACTCACGGACCGCGAGATCGTGACCTGGCTGAAGTCGGATGCTTAACCGACTGCGCCACCCAGGCGCCCCAAGATGGGCATCTATTCTCAAATTACAGACAAAAGAAACTGAGGCTCAGAAGTTTAATGTCAAGGAAAGAAAGAAGGAAAGAAAGAAAGAAAGAAAGAAAGAAAGAAAGAAAGAAAGAAAGAAAAAGGAAGAAAGAAAGAAAGAAAGAAAGAAAGAAAGAAAGAAAGAAAGAAAGAAAGAAAGAAAGAAAGAAAGAAAGAAAGAAAGAAAGATTTGCTTTCTCTATTCTAGGGAACTTTCCTTCTTGTCAAACTCAGTAACAGGAAAAGAAATGTCAGAGACATGAGTGGGTGAAACTTAGAAGCACTTTAGAATAATTTGACTTCAAATTGTCTGATTGCTATTTGATTATTTATAGATTACTTTGGCATGCACTGATACTCATTTTTAAATACTATTTCTTATTTATGAAGAACTACATGAAACAAATACACACAGTTCACTGAAATGCTTAGTTTTTTGAATATTGTTATCTCATATAACTGCTTACATAGAATTTTTGTCTTCTACAGTTATGACCACGTACCAGAGTTTAAATAAAACAACAACATATTTTAAGCACCAACAGTAATGCTATGGTGCTTTATTTTATTTTTAATAGTCGTAAAAATTAGTGTTCACACTTTGACACATCATTTAAATGTTATTGTGACATTGCACCAGAAGTTACCAATGGAAGGATTTATAAAATACAAATATATATAACCAGAAGTTGTGTTATATACAAAGGTCACAAAACAATATTGTGGCTGTACAAGTTCAGGTCTAGGGTTTCAATTTCCAAAATCTCAGTTGTTGGGATCCATGACAGCTGAGGCATAATATAACTAAGCAATGGTAAACCAGTAAAAAAATATAAAAGAGATATAAGCTGCCATTGACCTTAAACATTCTGTTTCATCATTCACATTTAGGAGGAAATGAAAATTTAGAGAAAATAGAAAGATTCAGTATAAATTTAAAGACATATACATATATATGGCCACTTAAAGGCTAAATGAGATACCTTTATCATAGCAAAATTATACTGGTGTCTAAATGATTAAAACCGCATGAATGAGAAATGAAGTTGGGTCTCATTTTACTCTAGAAAAGAATAGTACACACATTTGTGGTTTACAGAGCAACTCTGCATACATTGTCTGATCTTATGGAATGCTAGTATAGGTTCACCAGTGGAATCAAATGTAAGAACCCTTTAACAAATCAGTATGGACAGATGCTCTAAGAATTTGTGTAAACGATTACAGTGAATTCCCTCTTGGCATATACAGGAAACATATGCTTTTGTGCAGTTTCATTTTAGATTAAAAAGAAAGAAATCTAGAGAAACTTATTTTTTTCATTGTGTTCATTTGATTTCTAGGGCCTTTAAATGCCCCTTTCCCACTTCACTTGAGACAGCTGAACTATCTACACTATAAAATCAGCCACCAGAATATAAATACCCTGAAAAAAATTCCAAAGAAGAAGGAGTATGGTGTGCCACTTTGTCACCATTGTTCTTAAGAAAAAAAAAATGTGTCTATATAGGGAAGGCTGGGTGGCTCAGTCGGTTAAGCATCTGACTTCAGCTCAGAACATGATCTCACCCTACAATTGGGCTCTGGTTGACAGCTCAGAGCCTGGAGCCTGCTTCAGATTCTGTGTCTTCCTCTCTCTGCTCCCCCCTGCTCGTACTCTGTCTCTGTCTCTCTCTCTCTCTCTCTCTCAAAAATAAATAAATATTAAAAAAATTTTTTAATTAAAAAATGTGTTTATATATAGTTGAGTGAAATTTTATTTTTGTATAATTAAAGTCTTATTGAATCAGACTTATTAATTGTAACAAAAATGGAAGAGTTAAAAAATGGAGCATTAGGGTTGTAATATTATGTAAGTGATTTAAAAAGTATAAACATTATATAGATTCAGTTCATGGTACTTATAAACTATGTATCAGCATGCTCCTTAGGAGAAAATCGTATTTTTATTATTATTAAGAATACATTTTAATTAAACATCTACAATGTGTGAGGTACCATGTTAGATACAGAGAGGGTTCAGATATGAACCTCTTCTTATAAGATCTTACAAGTAACAGAATTATATCGTAGTTGTAATAAATTCCACAATCCTTAGCAAAAATAAATCCTGTAAATACAAATAAAAGACAAGATAAAAGCTTTATATTCACAACAGATTCTTATTAGTGACCAGCCTAAAGATTCAACTAACATAAAACAGTACCAATAAGTAAAAGGTGTGAGTGTAAGATATTTGTTAAGAAAATAACCTCACTATATTTAGATAGTTAGATAGATAGATATACATATATATGTAGATAGATAGATATACATACATATCTATCTATATAGATATACATATATACATATATATAGATATACATATATACATATATATAGATATATATGTACACATATATATAGATATAGATAGATATACATATATACATATATAGATAGATATACATATATATATGTGTATATATATATATATACACATACATACATACATACATTCATTTTTTTTTAAAACAGGCTTCACACCCAGCATGGAGCCCAATGTGGGGCTTGAGCTCATGGCCTGGAGATCAAGACCTAAGCTGAGATCACAAGTCACTTAACTGACTCCCCAGACACCACTAAAAGTTATGTTATATTCTGATTAAAGTGTAAAGAAAAAATCTAGAAATTACCATGGCTATAGAAGTATCCAAAAGTTGAGTTCTTTCTTTTGAAATCTTTTCCACAATGAGGATTTAAATGAAATATGAGAATAAAGAAATATATAGCACCCTAAATAAAAATATTGCATACCCTGACCAATTTTGGTACCCTGACAAACTTTAATTGTAATATAAATTACAATATAAATATATAAATGTAATATATAAAAATATATAAATATTTTTAAATATTTATAATAAATATAAAATATAATATATATATATAATATAAAATAAATATAAATAAATATAAAAAAATATAAATGTAATATAAATATAAAAAAAAAGCTAAGTAAGTTGGATAATTAAGTGTATTTGAAAGATTTATTCAATTTCCTTTGGTATGTGTTTTGTGTGTATATATATATACATACAAACATATAGAATCAAATATATATACAAACATATATATATATACAAACATATATATGCAAACATATAGAATCAAACACATTGTATATAATCAATATGTTGTTTAATTGAAAAACTGTAGGAAATTTACATTATTTATGTCCTTTTGGAATTTCTTATAATAATATCCACTTAAAAAAAAGTTTAAAAAACATTTTATTCACCTGGATATTGGGAAATTTAATTTGACTTTGTAAGCAATTCCTTTGAGAAGATTTTTGTTTTCCAAAAAAAGAAAAACATCATGATATTTAACAGATTTATAAAATCTGTTTAAGAAAAATTGCTCCTATGCCATTACATTTTATCCTGAAGTCTCAACGACCATCTGTTTTCTTTGAAAAATGAGTAATGTTAGCAATTGTGTTTTTTTTATTGTTGAACCCAGGTTAGTCTCTGCCTGGGGTTCAAGTTCTCAAAGATGGGCAGATTTAATATATTTGTCACCACCTTGATATTGCTTAACTTCAGATAAAAGTGATGGTTGGTAAGTCTGTGAATTGAGGACAAACCCCGTGTTGTTATGCTGAAACAATATTTAAGAACTCCAAGTCTTTATTTTTGTTCCAAATTGCACTACATCTTGTTAGGTTCATATTAGTTATTTTTAAAAACTACCTCTTTATCTCCAAGTTATCAAGTTACCATTTTAGTCACTGTCCTGGTATGTTGTTTCTTTTATTTTATTCTTTTTTAAATAAGCAGAATTTGACCATTTCTCTATAAGTCTTTTATTTCTTTTGGACAGCTTAGTCAGACATCTACCTAGAATTTATTTTAGGTAAAAGGGTCCACTACTTTCTTTAAGTAAAAGAATTTTAAAAGTTGTGAACTCCAGTAAATGGATAATTTTTGAAGATCAAATAAGCCAGGGTCAATTTAGTGCATATCAACTGAGATGTCCAGGGTTTGCATTTAAAAATGAATTTGCGATTGTCTTTGGTCTCTATTTCCTAATTCATTTTTAGGGCTTTAAAGATCTGTTGTAACAGGACTCTTGTTACATTTAATAAGTGCCATGTTGATTGGCGTTCTCTAAGTAGGCTTTTCAGTTTGCCTGTGGGGAAATTTAATATAAAAACATTCAACATTCTTTTATTAGTGTTTTTTACTATTCCCAGTCCCATCAGACCTTTGGTGCAAGCAGTGTATTATTGAAAAGCTTATCTGTAAGAAGTGAGCCAAGGGGAAATTCAGCCTTTATTAATATTGACATCATGTTCCCACACAATGGCTGTCTAAAGAAACTTTTCAATTGGATTTCAACTGCTTTGATGCAATATAAATGGAAACAACTGAATGCATGGTTTAACACAGAATAGTGAATGATGCTATATCCTGCACACCCAAACATAAAGTTGGAGGTTAGAGGTATTTCAGGGCCATAATTTAGTATTCTCAATTTATAACGGTTAGTGGAATGTTGTTAGGTTAATTTGGTGGGTTCTTGAATACATATAAAATTTTCTCTGGGTTCTCTTCCCTTTCTCATTGCCAGTTTAAAGAAAAAGGACAACTAATATATTTCCAATGTGGAAGTGATCTTTAAGGACCAGGATAAGATGTAAGTAGGGTAATAATTTATGTTTAAGGATATGTTCTACTAGGATTATAAACAGCATCAACATCAGACAAGATTGGGGTGTTTAGAGACTGTTCAGGCCAACGTATTGAAAATACTTCACGCTGGTTGTTCTAGTTTCTTTTACCTTCACAGGTTAAGCGCCAATACGGGACACTGCTTTTTGCAGAAGTACAGAGTGCAGATCGAAATCAAACAGGTGGAAAGGTGTTTTTAAGAGAAATATTTGCCACTTCACCACAGAACTGGACTATGGTTAAGGGTATAACTATTAGCTTAACCAGCAAACAAATGCTCAAGTAAAAGGCAACAAGGTCTTCAACACCTGAAAAAAATAGTTAACATTTTCTCATAAACCTACATATAATTTACTGTAAAATAAATTCTCGACTCACTGAGCACTATCACTTCTCTGGTTAGACAGTCCAAATTTGACATCTAGAACACTTCTTTAAAGTCACCATTTTCCTGGAAACACTCTAATTTTGAAGAGTCTAGAGCTATATTTAGCGTTTGAAGAGTAGTCTTTTAAAAAATACGGTTATAAAACAGATTGATTTAGAGGAGCATTATAATTAGCTGCTGAATATGTTAGAAGGATAGATTATTCTACATGAATCACGGAGCTCACTTTAAGTGTCATCCCCCATTCTAAACTGCCAGCTTAATTTCTTCTCATTTTTCACTGCAAGAGCCTTTTTTTCTATTATGCCAATAATAAAGGTGTAGTTGTCATGAAATAGGCATACCTTTGTGAAATAATGAATTATAAACTGTTTTGTTTCAATTTTTAAAGTAACTGAGTCATGATTACTTGATTTGACAATAACTAGCAAACCCACCTGCAGAATAAATTCATTTTATACATATATATCCAGAGTTGGTGGCCTTATGAGACTCTGGCAAACATTTTGAAGTTAATTGAAAAAAAAAATTGTAACACAGAATAGCATAAATGATAATAGGTATGGTGTTCACATAGTATCTCCAGAGATATCAGAAAATTATTATATAAAGAAACAGTTATAACAATACTGATGGCCAATATTTAAACATTTAAACATAAGAAAACACTTAAGATGATCTAAAGAAATTAAGATATGCTTAATCTAAGAGATGATTAAATATATTAATAAAATGATTCTGGAAATTGATGATTTGATAATAAATATAAAAATGTTGCCAATTTTTGAAACCCATACAAATCTGTCAAAGTAAGAGTATCACACTGGGTGAATTTTAGAGAATAATCCACATTGTTACACAATCTTGGAACTGTCATAGTAAGAATTGTGTAAGATTGGTGGCGTTGTATAATCTCAATGTCCATCATAAGCCCAAGATAGTAACTATTAAATATATATTTAAAATGTTCTATTACTCTTGATATATGCCCCTGTGCTAGATGCATATGGGATGTTTAGTAAGTACTTAATAAATGGAAGACTAAAATATAAATAACAGAAAAGCGATGTTTTTGTTTTTAGAAATTGTTCCTTAGGAATATCTATTTTCTTCTTTTTCTTTTTTGTAGTTAAAAAAAGGGTTGCCCGGGGCACCTGGGTGCCTGGTCAGTTAAGCATTTGACTCCTGACTTGGGCTCCAGTCATGACCACGTGTCGGTGGGATCGGAGCCTGCTTGGGATTCTCTCTCTCCCACTGTCTCTGCCCTTCCTCCATTGGCGTGTACTCTCTGTCTCTCTCACACAGTCTCAAAAGAAACAAATAAACTTTAAAATAAAAAAGTATTCGGGTGCCGGGATGGCTCAGTAGTTAAGTGTCCAACTCTTGGTTTTGGCTCAGGTCCTGATCTCATGGTTTGTGAGTTGGAGCCCTGCATTGGGCTCCACGCTGACAGTGTTGAGTCCACTTGGAATTCTCTCTCTGTCCCTCTCTCTCTGTGCCTCCCCTGTTCACACTCAATTTCCTTCTCAAAATAAATAAAACTTAAAGAAAAAAGTTTTTCCTCCTTTAAAAATAAAATAGTTTCCTGGGGCGCCTGGGTGGCTCAATCGGTTAAGCGGCCGACTTCGGCTCAGGTCATGATTTCGTGGTCCATGAGTTTGAGCCCCGCGTCAGGCTCTGTGCTGACAGCTCAGAGCCTGGAGCCTGTTTCAGATTCTGTGTCTCCTTCTCTCTGACCCTCCCCCATTCATGCTCTGTCTCTCTCTGTCTCAAAAATAAATAAACGTTAAAAAAAATTTTTAAAAAAAGTTTCCTAAGTTAAGTACACTGGAACGAATAATAGCAAAAAAGGGACTAAAATGACAAGGTTCTAGAACTCAGGCAACTACTCACTGTTGTCCTAGAATCACATTGGGCAGGGCTCTGGTGTTGCTGTCAGTGAAGTGGTAAATTGCAGAAAGAGAAGGGAGGAGGGGGAGAGTGCAGAACAGATTCTGTGCAGAGGGACACAGAAGGGCAGGCTCCTGCTGTGTTGTTGAAATGCAGGTGCACCGTGCTGGTGAAACAGCCTTTGCGCTCCTCTGAGAAATCTCTGAGGACTTAGTATAAAAGATTGCTGCATCCCTGCAGAGAGTTTCTAACTTGGTGGGTCTGGGATGCATCTAAGAATTTTCCTTTCTAGCAAGTTCTCCAGTGTTGCCTGTGCTGCTGGTTGAAAAAACACAGTTTGGGAACTACTGAGATTAGAGAATGGGTTTGCTATCTAGGATAATATGTTCACACTTATTACAATGTGAATTCCTTTGTCAGTGGCTAAAACAATTATGTTACTATAACCATGTTTTCCTGTGCTCAGAGCTATATATTCACATTTAAAGAAGAATACAATCATTTGATATAACCTAAAACATGCAAAAATTCTCAGGCTAATTATACCTATAAATGGCCCACCTATAGTTACGTAAAATTGAAATAGACCTAATACCACAGTTCTTACATTAAAAGTTATATAGGCCATGCAAGTATATGAACGTAGACATGTTTTTAGTTCAGCTCTGGATCTGTACCCTTATAGTTACAGTTAACATGAAAATTTTTGGTAGGATCTTATGCCACCAATTTAAATTCTATTAATTAAACATTGAACATTTAACCATTTAAACAACTCCTTGGATTAAATGGCAATCACTATTTTCTTGCTATAATGCAGTGTCTCATGTCACAAGCAGGGTGTTGCTCACAACTGTAGGCCAATAGCTAGGACTTCCAACCTAGAGACTGGATTTTGTAGACATATTATCTGTATCTGTATCTGTATCTGTATCTGTATCTGTATCTGTATCTCTCTATCATCTCTATCTCTATCTCTATCTCTATCTCTATCTCTATCTCTATCTCTATCTCTATCTTAAAAGAGTTCAGATAGGGGTCAACTCTTGGCCCTAGGGTAAAGGTGGCTTTTATTTCTTCTCTTGGGGAAAAAGGGGAGGTGAGTTTTCCCCATGCAACCAACCTAAGGAAGGGGTGGATGCGCCCCCCAGGGGGTGAGGCTGGAAGAGCCCGACAATCATTCAGAAGGGCTCCTTCCTGTCCATTTCTGGCCCCAGGCTGCAGGGTGTGCTCCTGAGGGTCACTATAGGTCCAAGGTGTCTGAATCCCTGAGTTATCATGTGGAGGGAGTTGCCCTGAAGACTCACTCTGTTCATAACTCACTTCCCATGAGGTAGAAATAAAATGCATGTGTTTTTAACACCAATATTCCAAGAGAAGCCTATTCTAACACAATGAATGGTGACGGCAATGTAGTGTCATGGGCACTAAGATGCAAACCTGGATGTCGTATTTTGGAGGGCAAAGAAAGAGATGGCTCCTTGTGATTTCTGACTTGTAGTGAAGCAAAAGAAAGAGTAAGCTTTACGGAATGATGGACAGAATGGTGGACTAAAAGAATGTGTTGTATAAGTACATGGTCATATATTACATGTTTATACATTTGGGTATGTACATAGATTTTTATTATTAATATTTACAGGAAATGTGGCATCATGTTAAGAATATTCATCTAAGCATCCACAGACCTGGGTTCTCTTTCATATTCCATCACTAATTCACCTAGTGATATGACAAGACAGGCATTTCATCTCTTGGGCTCAAATTTCTAATTCAATAAAACACCAGATCTTTATAGATTACTTTCTTGCTATTCCATTCTATCACTCTGCTTTTGTAAGAATAACCATGGCACAGATTATTTTGTTCTCCACTGGAAACTTACTGTCATTTCTTTTCTTAAGACAATGGCAACGGTGTTGAGGAAGTAAAAATGATGCACTTCCTTTGTTTTGTCCATAAGACAATAGGTTCTCATCATTTTCTCTGCCAGGGGAGCATAGAGTAATAATGAACAGATAGCAGAATGATATGATGATTATGCTGTATTAGAATTTTAATGATCTCCTTCTCATCTATCTTTCTGACCACTTACTATTTTGCAGAAAGAAGATTCAGTGCTTTCTATTTATTGAGGACTTGTGTTAGTAACTTTAAATATGCTGTTTTATTTTCTCTTACAAGAAAGTAATGAGTAAGATATTATCTTATTATCCCAAATGAGAAAATTGATACCTGTGGTTTTGGAAGGAATAAAAGATTAAATAATCTTTCATAATAGGAACAATTTATCTGAGTTACCATGGGTTCCTGTTAATTTCTTGTTTTTAGCAACTAGCAGCCAACCATGCAAAATTTCAGGGAAGGGAAAAACTTCCTAATTTTTTGAACAGTTTTTTCTTGCTCATTGGACACATGCCAGTGAGACCTCAGCTTTCCTTTTTACTAAGGAAGTGACCAAACCTAGATGAGTCAGACTCTGGAATATGACCCTATCATGTTGGAAATGGCAAATTTCATTCTTTTTTTTATGGCTGAGTAATAGTCAATATATAAATTACATCTTTATCCATTCACATACTAAATACTTAAATTGCTTCCAAATCTTGGCTACTAGAAATCATGCTTCAGTGAACACAGGGGTGCATATATCTCTTCAATTTGGTGGTTTCTTTCTTTGAATAAAAGAAGTGAAGTTGCTGGATCATATGGTAATTATTTTTAATTTTTTGAGGAATCTCCATGCTGTTTTCCATAATGGCTGCATCAATTTACATTTTCACTCACAGTGTACAAGAGTTCCCTTTTCTCTACATCCTTGCCAACAATTTTTATTTCTTGGTTTTTTGATGATAGCCAATCTGACAGGTGTGAGGTAATATCTCACTGTGGTTTGATTTATATTTCCCTGATGACTAGTGATGTTTCATGTGTCTGTTGGCCATCTGTATATCTTCTTTGGAAAAATGTGTACTCACGTCCCCTTCCCATTTTTTTTTTTAAATCTGGTTGTTTGTTTCGTTTCTTTTTAGAAAAAGAGAGAAAATGCATGTGTGTGTGCATAGCGGAGGGTCAGAAAGAAAGGAAGAGAAACCTAAGCAAGCTCCATGCTGTCAGCAAAGAGCCTGACATGGGGCTAGATCTCCTGAACCATGAGATCATGACCTGAACCATCAAGAGTCTGATGCTTTTAATCAACTGAGCCACCCAGGCACCTCTGTGTTTTTTATATTAAGTTGTGTAAGTTCTTTATATGTTTTGGATGTTAACCTTTTATCTGCTATATAATTTACAAATATCTTCTCACATTCAATAGGTTGCCTTTTTGTTTTATTGATGGTTTTCTTTGATATGCTAAAGCTTTTTAGTTTGATGTAATTCCACTTGTTTATTTTAATTTTTGCTGCCCTTGCCTGAGGATATTGGTTTTAAAGAAATATTGCTAAGGATGCCAAAGACTTACTGGCTATGTTTTCTTCTAGGAGTTTTACGGTTTTAGGACTTGCATTCAAATATAATCCATTTTGAATGTAGTTTTGTGTATGGTATAAGATAGAGGTCCAGCTTCATGCTTTTGCATAGGGCTGTCCAGTTTCCCAACACCATTTATTGAAAAGATGGCATTTTCCCCATGATATATTCTGACCTCCTTCGTCATAGATTAATTGACCATATATGTGTGGGTTTATTCCCGGAATTGCTATTCCATTCCATGAATCACATTTCTGTTTTTGTGCCAGTACCATGCTGTTATGATTACTATAGCTTTGTAGTATAGTTTGAAATCTGGAAGTATTTTGTTTTTTTCTAAGATTGCTTTGGATAATCATGGTCTTTTGTGATTCCATACAAATTTTAGGATTCATTGTTTTAATTCTGTAATAAAAGCCATTGGCTTTGATGAAGATTGCATTGAATTTGTAAATTGATTTAGGTAGGATGGATATTTTAACAATGTTTATTTTTTCAATCCATGAACATGGTCTGTCTTTCCATTTGTCATCTTCAATTTCTTTTATCAGTGTCTTATAGTTTTCAGAGTTCAGGTCTTTCATCTCCTCAGTTAAATTCATTCATAGGCATTTTATTCTTTTCGATGCAGTTGTAAATGGCATTGTTTTCTTAATTTCTCTTTCTGGTATCCCATAATTAGTGTAGACAAATGCAGTCAATTTCTGCATGTTAATTTTGTATCCTATGACCTTACTGATTCACTTATTAGTTCTACTAGTTTTTTGATGGGGTCTTTAGGATTTTTTATTTTAGTATCATATCATCTACAAATGGCAATGTGCTATTTCTTTTTAATTTGGATGCACTTTATTTCTTTTTCTTGTCTAATTGCTGTGACTAGGACCTCCAATATTATTTTGAATAAAAGTGGAGAGAGTGGGAACCCTTGTTTTGTTCTTGATCTTAAAGCAAAAGTTTTCAGCTTTTCACAATGGACTATGATGTTAGCTGTGGGTTTATCATATATGGCCTTTATTTTGTTGAGGTACATTCCTTCTATTCTCTTTGTTGAGGTTTTTTTTTTTTATGTTTTTGTTTGTTGGTTTGTTTGTTTGTTTGTTTGTTTTTGAGAGAGTACAGCAGGGAAAGGAAAAGAGAAAGGGATAGAGGATCTGAAGTGGGCTCTGTGCTGACAGCAGTGAGCCCAATGTGGGGCTTGAACTCACAAACCACGAGATCATGACCTGAGCTGAAGTCAGATGCTCAACCAAATGAACCACCCAGGTGCCCTACTACTTTATTGAGTTTTTATCACAAATGGATGTTGAATTTTGTCAGAAGGCTTTTCTGCATTTATTGAGTTACTCATGTGATTCTTATCCTTTGTTTTATTAATGTGGTATATTACATTGGTTGCTTTGTGGATGTTGAACCTTCCTTATATCTTAGATAAATCCCACTTGATCATGGCATATGATCCTTTTTTTTTTTTTTAATTTTTTAATGTTTATTTATTTTTGAGACAGAGAGAGACAGAGCATGAACGGGGGAGGGTCAGAGAGAGGGAGACACAGAATCGGAAACAGGCCCCAGGCTCTGAGCTGTCAGCACAGAGCCCGACGCGGGGCTTGAACTCACAGACCACGAGATCATGACCTGAGCCAAAGTCGGCCGCTTAACCGACTGAGCCACCCAGGCGCCCCGGCATATGATCCTTTTAATGTTTTGTTTAATTTGGTTTGCTAATACTTTGTTGAGGATTTTTACATCTATATTTATTAGGATTATTGACCTGTAATTTCCTTTTGTTATGGTTTCTTTGTCTGGTTTGGGTATCAGAATAATGCTGGTTTCATAAAATGAGTTTGCAAACATTGCTTATCGTCAATTGTTTAGAATAATTCAGAAAGGATAGGTAGTAACCCTTTTTGAAATGTTTGGTAGAATTCACCTGTGAAAGCTCTCTCATTCTGAGACTTTTGGTTTTGGGAAGTTTTAAAATGACTGGTTCAATTACATTACTTATAATCAGTCTATCCAGATTTTCTGTTTCTTCATGATTCAGTGTTGGAAGGTTGCATGTTTTAGATTTTCCAATTTGTTGGCATATACTTGTTCATAGTAGTCCATATGATCCTTTGTATTTCTGTAGTGTCAGTTGTAATATCTTGTTCATTTCTGATTTTGTTTATTTGGTCCCCCTCCTCTCTCTCTCTCTCTTAATGAGTCTAGCTGTGGTTCATTGCCTTTTTTAATCACTCAGATCATATTTATCCCTCCAGTCATCTATAAATTCCTTCAAATTTGAGAATTTCTACAGTCTAAAACTAACATTTCTTAATTATCATTAATTTTAATATGTCTTTTGTATTCTGCTATAAAAAAGAATAATAAAAACTACGTCAATTTTGATTATGCGTTTCAAAATTTAATGTGTTTATAGTGATCAACTCTTCGTTAAATAAATATCATCTATATAAAATATTTATCAGTTATTCTAAATACATTTGCATTTATATTAGAGTAATGGCAAGAATAAAAAGCTTTTGTGGAAAAACATTTCATCTGAAAATTTTTAAGCAATGTTTAAAATACAAATATGTGAGTTTATAAATCAGGTTGGTTAACAAAACAATGAGCACAGTACTGACTGCAAAGGAAATCTCATTCTAAACAATGCAGCCAACCTAGAAAAAAGACACATGAAAAGAAAGAAATTACTGAAGCTATTACACATATGACACACCCAGCTGGGAGTCCAGCTGCTCAAGGAAGCTGGTGGTTCTTGATCTTTGGGAATTCCTAATTAGAATATAAGTTGGAAATATAATAGAAAACATAAAAGAAAAAGAAATCTAATATTAGTTTTAGCTCTTGTTTTGTGTCTTTAAATGTTAGCGAAGACAGAATTATAAGAGCTGGGCTAAGTAAGCAATAAATAATTTTTATAACTACTGACTTTTGATGCCAATTATACTTTATCAAAGTTTCCAATATTCCATTGCATATTTATCCCTACTTTCAGAATAGGCATGGTTACCAATAGCTTGTGAACTGTAGGCTGCATTCTAGAGCTGCTGTATATGAATCAAATGGCATGCACTTAGGATGCATTTATATATTCCTTAAAAAGCAGATTTTTCTTCCATTTGGCGCTTGCTACATACTTCTCTAAAGGTTTTTGCAATAGATGAGCCTTCATAGGATTATAAATCATAGCATGCTAGAATAAATGCTATAGAAATTGAATACATGGTACAGTATTTTGCACGGTGATAATCACCTATAGCCTGAGAGCATATAAATATGTGATTAATTTATATTTTTATTTTAAGGAACCCAAATAAATGTGTGCCCATATATTCTGTTATTTATGGTATTTCAAATTACTCCTTTACAGGTTTATAGGACTAATGTGACCTTCCCAAGATCTATGCTAGCAAAAGTAAAAGATCCAAATAATTTACCCAGAAAATTAAAATGAAAACAAAACCAAAACTGTAACAACTTTTACTTTTACACAATTGTCTGGATATTCGAGGTTAATCATGTTTAGGTTTCACTTCAAGTGGATTATTGCCTTTATTCTCTATGTCACTGCTAACGAACCGTATTTTCAAGGTTGATCAGTATGCAAGACAATGTATTCTCTGATTGATCAGTATGCAGGGTTGGATTACTCCAGAGAACATTTGGGCATTTTCACTATGTCCTGTGGATTAACCTGCAGAGTATGCATTTTGGAGGGCAGGTACTAAGGGAGGAAACAAAACTGACTTAATGGTCTGGCACTGTGGAAGTTTGATCAACTCCCTGAGTGGAGGTCGAGCCATCTTATGAAATCACTTGCCATATGAAAATAATCCTAAGATCTTTGGAAAATAAATGTGCTTCATTGTCATGGTAGAACAATAAAACTGATTAAACAAAAAGTAGTGGCATTAATTTTTTGCTTTTAATTATGGACCATATTGATACTTATTCAGACTACGATTTTCTAATGGTAGTAGCTGTTCCATGTTTGTGTGATCATTTTAGGAGTGGAAATATACGGGTACCTACTGCATTATATTCTACAGCAATGATTTTAGACTTGTTGGTGTAGGTAGTGGAATTCTTCAAGAGATTTCTGTCTTTGCACCCCCTCCTGCTGGTCTTCCTCCTATTAGATGAGAAGTCATGTGAGGCTTTCAGTTGAATATCTGGGGCTTTTCCAGATTTTTAAAAATCTTCTGCAAAAGGAAGGAGAGAAGAAAGGAGATTGTCAAAAATCCAGTGTAACTTCCAAAAATTAAGTGAAAATTAAGTATTCTACATTCTAGGTTTAATCTTATTTAAGGATCTTTGAATAACAGTTGAATTTTCACTTATTCTTTTAATTAGCTTAAATCTTTGAAATAGGATAACCTCAAAAAAAAAAAAAACAACAAATTGGGGTAAGGGGAAGATAAGTAGGGCAAATTTTAAAGTATATGTTTTATTATCTCTCATAAGAATGACATGCTAATATAAAAAAAATGCACCTGTGGAATCTTATAAAAAATGAAGGGGTGTAAGAGTACTGTATGCAAGAAATCTAGAGAGACATTTGGAAGTGAATGTTAACATTTTCCTCAATTTGCATTGTGAAACAAATACACAAAATAGAAGACTCTTTTACATCAAAATATTGATTTAATTGAAACATAGTCAATCAACAATTATTGAACACTATGGTTGGAGCAACCGGTTGTAGGAGGGTGTGGGATAACTATACTTCCTTTTCAAGGCCATCCATCATGAGCTCCAAAAGAGGACCCGGGTAGAAAAAGAATCCCATTAATTGTAACAATAACAAAAGTTGTTTTATCTGACTCCAGCCTTCACTTCTACTGTGGAAAAACCCCTTTCAAAAGCAAATACATTACCTAAGAAAAGCTGACACATCAACCCCCATTGTCATCCACTAATACGTTACCATTTTATCTCATGAACATCGTTGATGGTGAACAATGGTAAGAGTTCATGAAAAAGCACATTAATATGGAAGACAAGAAAGGTGTTGAAAGGGATTCTAGATCAACACAGGAGAAAAATTTCTTTTACCTAAAATTTGATTTTTTGACTGACTTTACCTCCCCTGGCTAAACTCTAAATCTGATTAGAGTTTTGATTCTTATAGTTTAAATGGAATAGAAAGTGGAATGAGTTTTATTTTTTTAACGACAGAGACACTTACTGTCTGGATACATTTGGGAATCAAGAATTAAGACCTTTAGCCAAGTAGATCTTACACACCAAAAACAAAGAAAACCAGAAATACTGACCAAGCCGAAGTCAGTAGCAGCGGGAACTACAGTAGATTTGCTCTTCAATTGGTGCTGCTGCTGGGGCACTTTTCAAAACCCCACAGGCCTCCCTGGAATGCTGGCAGCAGGAGCACATGGTCCTCTTCAGAGCAGATTTTTCTCACTACTGCACCCTCTGCTTTTGCCTCAAAGCAAGAGCTTTTCTCTTATATTCTGCTTCCTCAAATACTTGGCTCACTTATGACCCCCACTCCTCATCACACCTTCTCTACAGAATAGCCTCTGTCAGTATATTCTTTCAGTTATTTCTCCCACTACCAGTGCCTTGATTTCCTTTGACATTCCAAATTCCTGTCCCATAAGTCAGAATCTCCATTTTTCTTGGGGTAGAGCCATCCATAATAGGTGACCATATAGTCAGAGCCATTTCCCTTAGATCAAGCGTTGGCCCGACGAGTACAAGAGTACAAGAGTGGTAAACTAGTGGGAGACTAGTTTATTTTTTCCACTACTATTGTGATTTAGATCCCTTAAAGTAGGCTTGAGGCTTAAATGTTAAAATCATGGTCCCTGAGAGCTGACATACATGTTTAGTGACACTTAAAATATAATCAGGTTAGGGACGCCTGGGTGGCTCAGTAGGTTGGGCCTCTGACTTCAGCTCAGGTCAGGATCTCATCCTTGTGGGTTTGAGCCCAGCACTGGGCTCTGTGCTGACAGCTCACAACCTGGAGCCTGCTTTGGACTCCGTGTCTCCCTCTCTCTCTGCTCCTCCCCTGCTCGCACTCTGTCTCTCCCTCTCAAAAATAAATAAAATAAAATAAAATTATAAAAAAAATATAATCAGGCTAGTGATTCATATGATGTGATAATATGGTAATTTTGACAGAAACAAATTGGGATCGACTGTAAAAGTATTCTCATTTCTCTGAGAGAAAGAACGAGAATTGTAGTGCAATATACAGAAGTTCTTCCAGTGCAAAGCCCACAAAGAAAGAATTTCTTCTTGGGGCAACAGGTAGGACACAGTGTTTGAAGTAAGCATTGAAACTGACAATGTTGCCCAAAATGTGAAGTATTATATTAGAGCCAGTTGCTAGAGCTACAGAAATACATAGTAGTTTCATAGTAGTCTATGAAATACATAGCAGTCTCACCTAAAATGGAATTTTTGAATAACTGCAAGCAGAGAACATAAAAATATTTTCAAATGGGCATAAAAAGCTAAATAAATGGAATCAACTATTGTCTAGAAATCTAAATGGAACATAGAACAACATAAGATATGGAAGATGAATAGATGACACACCCAGAAAAAAACAAGTTAAGTAACTGTTTAAAGGAAGGAGGGGCACCTGGGTGGCTCAGTCAGTTAAGCATCCCACTCTTGATTTGGGCACAGGTCATGATCTCATGGGTCATGGGATCTAGCCCCACATTGGGCTTCCACTGACCGCTTGGAATTCTCTCTGCCCTCCCCTGCTCTCATTCTTGCTCTCTCTCTCAAAGAAAATACACTTTTAAAAAAATGGGGGGGGGAGAGACATTTTCTATAGGTATAACACTATGATAATTACTAGTGAGACCAGATTCAAAGTGGCTGTCAAAATCCTTCTATATACTATTTACCATTGGTTGAGTAAACTAATTAAAATTGGTGAGTTTATATGGCTTTCAATAGATTGTATAAGTTCAGGTTTCTTAAATTTGAGTAAATTTATTTAGATAGGCTTTACATGATAGAACAATTTTAAGCTTTGCTACAAATATATTTATTAGTTAAGGAAATATTTTTTTCTAGATCATCTTCTGTGTTAGGCACTCCATGACACATTGATGAAACATAGGTAAGTAAGACATATTCACTGTCCTCAAGGTATTCATAAGCTATTAAAGATAATTAGTATTCTAATTCTTTTGGTTATAAGTAAAAAAAGAAAAAAAAATCACAAACCCAAACTGGCTTACACTAAAGAGATTTTGAACTAAAGCACTATCACCAAAACTGAAGAGTTGATGATTGTTTGTTCTGATGGGATTCATTTTTAGCCTCAACATAACGATGAGCTGCCAGCTCCTTGAAGCCTTAGTGGTCCCAAATATTACATTCTCTAAGCACCAAGCCAGCAGAAGAATTGGAGTCAAAGACCTGCAATTCCCAGCAAAGTTCCGAGATTCTCTTCAACCAGTCCATCCACAAACCACCTTTTTCAAAAGCATGCATGTGCAGGTGTTTTATGCTGGCATTTCCTGAAGACAGTGGGAGAAATTTATCACTGTGATTAGGAATGTTAAACAAGCTGATTGCCTGAGGCTGATGAGAGCCTCTCTTAAGATGCGGGTGTGGTAAATTCCACTCTAAACTTTGAACAAGGAAATTTGGGATCTGGTTAGGAAAGGGGAGAAGGAAAGAAATTCTGTTATTCCAAAACAAGTTTGCTCTAGAGATTACAAACAGAAGACTAAAAATGTTATGTATTCAGTGTTGTGGTAAATACAAACGCAGGTGTCATGGCAGGGCGGAAAAGAGAGACATGACTTCCCTGACTATGTCAGGTGAGAATTAAAAGATGGGTCCATATTAGTTAGGGGAAGTGAAGCTGAGAGTGGGAGAGCATTCCAGAAAGAGAGGGCGGAATGAACAAATACACAAACCAAAGTGAGGATAATAAACAGTCCAGGAGAACAGTAAGTCACTTCATGATGCTAAAGAATAAAATTAGAACAGGGAAGAGTGGGTGATGAAGCCAGAGATATCTAAAGGTGCCAGGTTATTGTAGGCAATGTCATGGTAATGATAATTAATCCTGTGAGTGTTAGAGATCCAAAAGGAAAATTTCAGAATACAGGATAGAATCAAATTTGTTTTTAATTCATTGATGGTGCGTAGTGTGGAGGATGGCTTTAAGATGATCACGAATAATGGCAGGAAGACCAGTAACGATATTATAATAGTCTGGATAAAATTGATACGGGCCTAAAGTAGGCTTCAATGATAGTAAAAATAGAGACAGAAACAGAACTGAGGAACTATTTAGGAGGTAAAATTTACTGGATATGGAAATTAATTGGATGAGGGAATGAGGGACAGGGGTTGGGGAGACATCAATGATCTGTCCTGGATTTCTACCTTGGTTGCCCTAGATCAGGGATTGGTAAACTTTTTCTGCATAGGGCCAGATAATACCTATTTTAAGGTTGCAGGTCATAAAATCTCTGTTGCAACTCCTCAGCTCTGCTTTGTAAGTGCAAAAGCAGCCAGAGATGATATGTAAATGTATGGGGATGATTATGTCCCAATACAACTTTATTTTCAAGTGGGTGGGCCAAATTTGGCTCTCTCTGGCTGTGGTTTGGTGATTCTTGTTCTAGTTGAAGAATGATTTCATTACTAGCTAAAAAAAAAAAAAGGAGAAGGAGCAGAAGCAGGAATCTTGGACTTCAGGAGGTTCCTGTTGGTTGTTGAGTTTAACAATATCTGCAGAAAATTCGTTAGGATTTGTACACAGGTGGTTGAGTGTGGAAGGGGTGTGTGTATGATCAGGACATACATACTTTAGATTCTTCAGCATAAAGATGATTTGAAATCTTGACTCTGGATAAAATTACGTAGCATGGTGAGGAATATTTTTAGAACAGACCACTAAGAATGTGAATGGTTTTACAAATTTCTGTTCTAGATGCTAAAGATACAGAAGAGAGCAGTACAGGCATGGCTTTCATTCTCCTGTAGTTCTCAGGCTAGATGGAAAAGAAATGTTTGAAGGGATGTCTTGAAAAGTCACTCTACCTGAAAACCATAACCAAAATTGTGGCGCCTTTGCTGTCCAAACCAGGTAAGCAATGCCCTTCTAAAAAGATGCCTTAGTATGCATCAGTTCTGTGTGCATGTATACCTCAATTACCTCAGGTACGTATGTACCTCAGTTGGTGGCATCACAACACCTGAAGAACAGAGAGATAATAAAATGAATTGAAATAATGAAATGAAATGAAATGAAATGAAATGAAATGAGTATCCATACTAAGCAATGTTGCATGCCTGATCAATTTTATCCTTCATGATCAATTTCATTGTAAGGATATCCATATTATTATACCTTTTGATGTAGGTATTACTAAGGTGTTCCTAAGTGGGAAATATAATGTTAAAGACATTCAATGATTTTCCTATTGTTATTTATCTAGTATTTAAAAGAACCAAAAAAAATACATATATATACATATATATGTGTATATATATATGTATATATATGTATGTATATATATGTGTGTGTGTGTGTGTGTGTGTCTATATATATATATCTATATATCTATATATATATATATATATCCATGCTTTTCCAAAAGTAAATATGGTGATTTTTGATTAGGCCTTATTGCTTCACTATTTAAATTAAGGAAGCCAACACTGAAGATATTTAAAATGATCCTTTATCAAATTTGAAAAGAAGCAATGTAGAAATGCAGATATTTCCACATTTCCCAGTTAGGAGACATTGTGAGGAAAACTGTCATAGAGCTATTTCTTAAAATCATGGAAAAAGTTTTTTCCATGATTTTCCAAGAAAAACCTCTCATTTTGGGGGTGCCTGCGTGGCTCAGTCAGCTAAGTGTCTGACTTCGGGTCAGGTAATGATCTCAAGGCTGGTGAGTTCAAGCCTTGTGTTGGGCTCTCTGCTGTCAGCATGGAGCCTGCTTTGATTCCTGTCTTCCTCTCTCTCCCCGACTCGTGCTTTCTCTCTGTCTCAAAAATAAATAAAAACGTCAAAAAAAATTTTTTTAGTCTCTCATTTTATTTTTGAGCCACATCTCTTCTTGCTGATTTGCTTTGACGAGAAAAAACTCCGTGATCTCATTGTTTGGAGAGTTAATGGAGTGTAGATGGACTCAATGGGCACTTTTCTATAGGCTGTGCTCCTGCCTTTGTCTTTGTGTTGCTTCCTGTGGTTGGCTTGCCTCCCTACACAAAAAAAGCAAACAGACCTCAAGTAGATCTTGTATATCTGTTGATATTGCAAAATATAGATCTCTAAATGAGCTCTCTCTTGCAGGGATAACAGATAACAATGGCATCATTGTTTAAATATGAGTTTCTCCCAATTAAATTTGGGAATCAATAAAGAAATAGAGGAAATATTTCTTTGCTGTGACACCTTATTATTACATCAAATTTTGTGAGCCACATCTGTGGGCTGAAACCTAATGGAAAGCAGAGCCAGAAAGGTTCTGGAAATTGGCAGGATCTGATGATCCAAACAGGAGAGTAGGAACTGTAATGTGTGTGTGTATGGGGGAGGGGGGTGTAGGGACATGGAGACTCCTGGAAGTGCTCAAATCCAAACAGAGCTGCATCTTGTTAAGTAAATTTACCCACCAAAAAATGACTTACTGTGAAGGACGCCATTTTAGTTCCTAACTTAAAACCTCTATAGTTTAATGTGTTGAAGAAATTATTACATAGCATATTGGAAACATATTTAGAAAGGTTTACTAACTTCATGCTAAGTAAACTCTCAATAGTCACTTCTAGTGATTTCTAGAATATAATGTGAGGAGGTTGAACAAGATGACTTTTGAAGTCAGGTAGACTATAGTTCCAATCCTAGATCTATCATCACAGGCTATGTGACTTTAAGTAGCTAACTTAGGCCCTCTGAGCCTCAGTTTCCTGAAGAAAAATGATAATTAAACCTCTGGTAAACCTGAGTAAGCTAAATGCTTGACAGATAAATCCCAAACTTTACTGTCTTAAGATAACAAAAGTTTTTGTTTCACTCACTTAAGGATCTAACATGGGTGTCCCTGGTTGGGCAGCATTCCTGAGCGTTTCTTCTCAAAGGGGCAACTCGGCAGCCCACATTCTTTCCATATTGTGGCTCTGTCCTGCCCTACGTCCTTAGAGTCCTCTCTACTCAGCTGGCAGATGGAGGGTGGTCCTTGAGGAGATTTTGTAGGTTTGACTAGAAAGGGCAAACACTACTTCTATCTATATTCCACTGGACAGAATTCAGTTGCAAGATGACTCCTAATTTGGAAGGCTGGGAAAGATTATCTAGTTGTCCAGCAAGAAAAGTACTGGAACCAGGGTGAAGCAAACGAGGTGCCTAGGATGCAAACTTAAGGAACCATTTGTTCCCAACATCAGGCAAGTGAAGGGTCTTTTAAGTGCAGGACTGGTATCTGCAGCTACCTAAGAGTGAGTACCTCCTTACATTTTCATCCCTAGACACCTCTCTTGCCTCATTCCAGTCTCTGCCCAAAGTAAACAGTTTAAGGAGGAAATAGCTAGTTGCTGCCCATATCTATCTACCTATCGGGACTACATAAATAAAATGTCTGGTGCCCCATGCTTCTTTCGTTATCACATATAGAAAAAAAAATATTCCTCCTTTTTTTTTCATTCCAATAACGTTGTGATAATTACACTTCTATAGTTTAAAAAAAACACGGCAACTATCCCCTACTTAAAGTGTGCCAGTTTGGTCATTCTATATTATTTTAAAATATAGACGTTTAAAACTTAAATAATGTTAAAATTCTTGACAGCCTTTATTCCAGCCATTAAAATATTTAGTGGCAGGATACGAACTAGCCAAAACAGTATACAGCCCCAGAGATTTTCTGCAACTTAACTTCTTTGAAAATAAGTTTTGGTCTGTACATCTTGATTTCTTAATAGCTGTTGGACTCACAGCATTTCTCTCAACCACTGCTCCCTTAAAATTCAGTGAGGCATTGTTAGGGCGTGCTTTCCCATAATGAATGCATTATAGTAATCGTTACAGGAAAGAAAAGACAAGAATGGCTGTAGTGTAATCTTCAAAATGTTTACATGGCTCTAATGTTGGTCATTTTAGGGAAACTGCCAACAGGCTCATGAAGCTGTAAACATGCATTCTGTATTTAGAGAAGTAGTTTAACTTTCAGGATAGCCAATTCCAACTTCAGTTTATCTTGCTTTATGTACAGAAGAGCTGTTTGAATTTTGACAGCTTATGAGCAAACCATTCTACAAAATGTGGCTGTTGATCAGCTATGGAAAGAAGAGGATGTTCTGTGAAAAGGCTGCAACTGAAACTAGTTGCTGTTATGAGTTGATGAAGTTTTTATTGTTAATTAAGTCTGGAAGAATCTCTTCTGTGAAAACTACAGAGATCCAGAGTGATGCTATTGTTTTGTTTTTGCCTTTCTTTGTCTGGATATTTTGCACTTGCCATTGATAAATTTATTTGTTCAATTGGCAGACATCATTTTATTTATTATGTCTTTCTGGGGGCCTAGCAATGCACTGGCTGACTACAAAGGCATAGCGGATTGGGATGGACCTTGTCCTCGAGAAGCTTCTGGCTGAGTAAAGATAGGAACGCGTACCTATCTAGCTGTGCTGTGTTGTGGGACGTCTAAGTGCCACGAAAGCATCAAGGTAGTGTCCTCCACACAGGGGAGCTATATGTGGTTTTTTTCAGAGATGGCATTTGAGCTGGAGGAAAACTCAACCTTTGAACATATAGAGATGATGGTACAGTGTGGTAGCGGTGACATGGAGGGTGCAGAGAAACAATAAGAACAAAGATACATTAGTCAAATCCTCACATTAAGGATTTGTTTTCCTAAGCACACTTAAATTATAATTAATAAGTTTTAAATCGATATTAATAAAGATCTCCGATATATTATCATAGTGTCATACACAGAGCACCATTGGTTCTCTTTATAACCACAGAATCAGAACTTCCCTGGCCTACCAGCTTTGACACCGAGTGCTCAGCAAACTCTCATGTTTTTCTGGGTCCTGGAATATTTATCAAATGATTGAATGTACTTACAACCTTGCTTGACTTTGAAGAAAATCTCAGACATCATACAATTTCATGCTTAAATATTTTGGCATTTATGGCTGAAAGATAAGAACTCTTTGTAAATAACACTCACAAACCATCATCACATCTCAGATCAATGGTAGTTTCTTAATATCATCAAATGTCGAAGAAATAAAATTTCCCCAATAATCTTATACAGTTTTTTTATTGAGATTATTTACTCAAATCAAGATGTAAGCAAGGTCTGTGGATTATGCGTGCTTGATATATGTCTTAGGTCTCTTTCGGGATACATGTTCCCCTTGTAAATTATTTGTTGAAAAACTAGCATCCGTGTGAGTTTCTCACATTTTATATTTTGCTGATTACAGAAGCTAACTGATTTGACACAACTCTGAGTGAGAAGAAACTAACAAACTGAGCAGCCACATTCCTCCATTTACTCTCTCCTGTGCTATAAACTATGACCCTTGAGGTGCCTGGGTGGCTCAGTAGGTCAAACATCTGACTTCAGTTCAGATCGTGATTTCACGGTTCCTGAGTTCGAGCCCCATATTGGTCTTGCAGCTGTCAGCACAGAGCCTACTTCGGATCCTCTGCCTCTCTCTCTCTGACCCTCGTCCACTCACACTCTTTCTCTCTCAAAAATAAACACTTTTATTTAAAAAAATATGACTCTTATACTTCAGCAATGTTCGAACAAAGACTCAACTCCTCCCAAACTTCGTCTCTGTCTCCAAGACTATTACTATGTTTTTCTGAGTATCTCTTGGTTCCAGGCTAGAACCACTCACTTCTTCAGCTAAAATCACCCCTGAGTGTGGGAGGGGCAGAGAGCGAGAGAGACACAGAATCTGAAACAGGCTCCAGGCTCCCAGCTGTCAGCACAAAGCCCAATGAGGGGCTCGAACTCATGAACCATGAAATCACGACCTGAGCCAAAGTCGGACACTCAACCGACTGAGCCACCCAGGCACCCTCTTATTTTCTAAATCTAATGCCTACATCTGTTCTAGCCCTATCCTGGGGTTTTACTGCTCCTGTTCAACCTAATGAATCTTGTACTTGATTCTAAGTTCTTCACCTGTCACTTTGCTTTCTACCTGGTTGATCCTACACTCTACTTGTCTTTGGACCACAAACAAGGTCTTTGGACCTTGTGCTGTCTCTTTCTACTCAAAATCTTATTTGCTGTTCTTTCCGGTTTAGTTATGGCAGTTCTCAGTTTTGTAACTTCAGTTTCTTCATGAGAATAAAGCAACAAAAGCATGGATGGATACCCACATTTATATGTGTATAAATTTACCATTTACAAACAATGCAAATGTACATATCACTGTTCTAAGAGTCAAGTTCAGCTTATTTTCTAAACAAAGAAAGGAAGAACTCATATTACATGTTAATAAAAGAGGATTGAATTTGTTTATTGTCCAGTTGATAGAAAAAAATTCAAATTCTAGACTTTGAAACCAAACTTTGCAAAGCAAAACCCCCTTTGGCTTGCTACTTCCCCCAGTACCTTCAATACGTGCCACAAACATTTATATGGAGGATGGATCCTTGTGTGTGTGTGTGTGTGTGTGTGTGTGTGTGTGTGTGTGGGTGTGTGTGTTCCCTAAGCAAGAGTATGATATTAACAGTGGCTGTGGCTACATGAAAAGAGCTTTCCTATGGTGATTGTATTTATTAGCCAAGTATTATGATGTGTTGACTGATAACACTTTTGGAAAAGAAAATACATTTTGATTTTTAAAATTAAGAAGCCATATATATCATATGGCATGCATGCACGCACACAGGCACACACACACACACACACACACACACACACACACCCAGATACACACACACAACTCTGCATGAAAAGAGAAAGACCTCTTTTTTACTGTCTTGCATGTCTTTCAGTTGTTCCAGAAGGGCTGGTTCTCAACTCTTGTCTAGGTAACTCTAGGGAAGCCCTCATCACACTGCCAACCACAACTCATTGCTCGCTCATTAAATGAAGTTAGTAGCTCATGATCAGTATTTCTTATATTTAAATAGACTCTTTGTACTCTTTCCATTATTTGGCCATTTTGATAGTGCTGCTATAAACTCTGGGGTACATGTGCCCCCATGTGTCAGCACTACTGTATCCTTTGGATACATTCCTAGTAGTGCTATTGCACCCCTGCTAATTAAAAATGGAACAACCTGTAGGGTAGTTCTATTTTTAATTTTTTCGAGGAACCTCCACACTGTTTTCCAGAGCAGCTGCACCAGTTTGCATTCCCACCAACTGTGCAAGAGGGTTCCCGTTTCTTCACATCCTCACCAAAATAGCCTCTAACACATGCAGTGAAGTAACATTTTGTTTGTAAAAGTTTTGTTTCAGTTGTGTGAGTGTAAGAATTGTGTGCATGAATGTTTTCTGAGGGATGTATATATAGAGACAGATAGATAATATATATGCTATATATTTTATAAATATAGCTAAATTTTTTGCTAGAGATCCAAGTTAAAAAAGGTAAGATAGCTTATTCCTGGATTTCCCCAGAACTATTATTTTGTCCTCTCAGTGGTACTGAGAGAGGTAGCATTGCTAAGTGGATTTGGAATGGGAGAGGCTTAGCAGGATTCCGTTATGGGAGGGATAGAAAATTCAAGAAGATCTATAGCAAGTAAGGTTTTACATGGCGTTTATTTTTACTTGTATAGTAATGGAAAGAAGAGGGAAGGTGGAAAGGTGAGAAGAAAAGGAGGGAGTAAAAGAGGGATGAAAGGAAAGATGGCAAGATTAAATGCAAGCAGTAAAGTCTAATCACCTGAAAAACTTGTATGTGCATATCTCAGCAGGGCTGATGACCACCACCCTACAGGGTAACAAGGAATTATCCCAAGAACACACAGATGATGGGAGAGATGCTTAAAGGATACAAGAGATCTCTACAAAGATTTGCTTAAAATTTTTTTAACACTAGAAATTATAGACCGATACATGTTAACTCTAGTATGTGTAAAAATATTGGCGCATATCGCCAGAAAATCAATTTGTAAACACTAAGATTGCAGACCAATAACTAACATGAGTTAGAAGAGCAAATTATCAAAGACCAATCTAATAGCCTTTGCTGACAGAGCAAGGCATGTTGTAGATAGCAGAAAAGCAATAAATGCAATATATCTCAGGCTCAGGATGGCCTTTGATTTTGTCCCATATGACACACTCATCAACAAGCAGAGAAAATATAGCTTAAACCAGTATTTCTCAAACTATGCATTGTGACCTCCAAGGTTATCATGAAAAGGTAGAGACAGGTCGCAGAATTTGCTACTGTATTTCTTCTCCATAGTGCCTGAGCCAGAGGAAGGCCCAATATGTGGAAAAGGAGAACAGCAAAAATTCCTTCGAAGGCACCATTTGTTCTCACATTCCCAGAATACTCTTGTACCCCTTCTCTAGCTATTATAGTAATATCCACCTCTGTGACTGGCCAAGGATCAAGGAAGTTCTGGTTAAGCCAGACTTCAAGGTGTTGAGCTTTACTTTTGATTTCATTGCTCTGTTTCTCACTTATCCACCACATCGATAGTATAAAAAAAAGAATATAGTAAACACAGATGAATAAGAACTAAATTTTGTTTATTTATGACATCCAAGCACTGATAAGTATTTAAGATGTGGAGAATTTAAAACATGTTAATATATTGCTATTTAACAAACAGCAAGCACTACTAATAACTCATTTAATGTTCACAATAGCCCTAAGAGATAGATACTATTATTTACAGGTGAGGAAACTGATGCACCAAGAGATGAACTGACTTGCCTAGGTTACATCCTAATAATTGGTAGGGAAGAGTTCGTCAAGATTTCAAACCAAGCAGTTTGAATCCAGAGTCAGGACCTTTAGCTACTGGACTACGGTGCTTCTCCAAATGTAGAACAGCAAACACAGTGCTCTGCACATAATGTGCTCTATAGGTACCAACTACTGGCATAATTAATTTTATGTGTCAACTAGACAGGGCTAAGGAATGCCCGAGGAGTTGGTACAACAGTGTTTCGGGGTGTGTCATTGAGGAGCTGAATAGAACAAAATGGCAGAGGAAGGGAGAATTCTCTCTCCCTTTTTCTTCTCTCTGCCTGAGCTGAGACATCCATTTTCTCCTGCTTTTGGACATCAGTGCTTCTGGTTCTGGGCTTTTGAACTTTACCAAAACTTAGACCATCAGTCCCAGATCCTCAGGCCTTTGGACTGAGACCGAATGACTTCCTTGGTTCTCCAGCAGCTTGCAGATATCAGATCATGGAACTTATCAGTTTCCGTACTTGCATAAGCCAGATCCTATTACAAATCTCCTCTTCTATATCTGTATCTGTATCCATATATGTATATTTGTATCTATATCTATATTTATATTTATATCTATATCTATATACCTTACTGGTTCTGTTTCTCTGGAGAACTCTAGTGCAGCTATTATTATTACTAGTCAATTCATTCACCACCGCATATTACCCAGTTTACAGGTGAAGAAACTGACACGTGATGAATTTAAGCATTTCTGTAAAGAGAATAAGGATGTGTTTGGATGTATCCAATAACGCAGAATGTTGTACCAATAATCTGTTGAATTCATTTGTAGAAGAAGGGGGAGAGTGCCAGCTTCCAGACAGTGTGGTCTTGAGAAGACTGATGGAATCATAAAGGCAAATGGGAAAGAGAAGACTGATGGAATCATAAAGGCAAATGGGAAAAAGGGTTCCACCCTGAGTGGAACCAGGGTTTCAGATGGCTGAAAGAGATCAGGTACTTAAAAAATGTTTATTTATTTATTTTGAGAGATAGAAAGCATGAGCAGGGGAGGGGCAGAGAGAGGGGGAGAGACAGAGAATCCCAAACAGGCTCCTTGCTCTCAGCTCAGATCCCAATATGGGGCTCGAACCCAGGAACCCTGAGATCTTGAAGTGAGCTGAAACCTAGAGTCGGATATTCAACTGACTGAGCCACCCAGGCACCCCAGAGATCAGAAATTTTTTTGATAGCACCAATCAAACATTTGTAGGATATTCATCAGAAGAGGTTTCTGTATTCTTGAAAAAAAAAATCTTTAAAGAATAGATGACTTTGGGTGTTTCTCTGAGAAGAAAGCTAATTTGATATTTCAATTGAATTTTAACTTGAAATGTTTTGAATGAAAAGAAGCTTCTCCTCTTGAACTTATTTCAGTAAGAAGCTGAAAACTCCTGTTTTCCTAACTGGATGAAAACATAATTTTAAGCTATCTCTACACATTTTTTTGTATTCTTCAGGGGTAAATTAAATTTACACATTTGCTCTTGAATTTGCCATGTCTTCATTTTCCCCTCCATTCATGCTTGTGTGCTCTGTGTCTGTAGATTTTCAGAGAATTGTGGAAGAGAAATAAAAGCGAGAGCATTCGAGGAGAAATGATTGTTTCTTCCGTATGTAGGGACCTGGTCTACAGCAGCAGTCTGTTCATCTCACACAGCTTTGCTGCTCGATTTTGTGTGTGACAGATTGTCAAATGAAATGTTTATTCTGCCCCTTTTCATTCTCTCTGTTCATTTGCTATTCTAAAAATAGACTATTTAGAATAGGAAAGCTTCTCTCTGCTACAAGAGGTCATTCTTTGTTTTTTAATGTTCCAATTGTTTTCCTAACTGAGCAAATCAAATATGGAAAGATATAATGCTTCAAATAAATCTATAAATATATTTGGGGATAATTAGGATGAGGCCAACTCAAAGGAGGATATATAGAAGTCTACATTTATTTCAGAAAACAGGAATAAACACTGATTACTTAATATATGTCCCAAATCTTGGTCTCTAATATCTGAAACTATCTTCAGAGGAGATATATATAAATTCTTTTTTTTAAGTTTATTAATTTATTTTGAGAGAGAGAAAGAGAAAGAGTGTGTGAGTGGGGAAGGGGCGGAGAGAGAGGGAGCAAGAGAATCCCAAGCACGCTCTGCACTCACACTGCAGAGCCCGACGGGGGGATCAAAGTCACCAACCGTGAGATTATGACCTGAGCCAAAATCGAGAGTTGGATGCTTAACCAACTGAGCCACCCAGAAGTCCCAAGATACAGTAGGTTCTAAATAAATGTTGAACAAAAAAATGTATAACCACAACATACCTTGGGTTTTGTATGATGCTTTGTATAGGTTCTCATTAAAAAAAGATTCAGGGGCTCCTGGGTGGCTCAGTCGGTCAAGCATCTGACTTCAGCTCAGGTCATGATCTCCTGGTTTGTGAGTTCAAACCCGGCTCTGTGCTTACAGCTCAGAGCCTGGAGCCTGCTTCGGATTCTGTGTCTCCCTCTGTCTGCTCCTCACCCACTCACAGTCCGTCTCCCTCTCTCTTTCTTTCAAAAATAAATAGATATTTTAAAAAAAGATTCCCTCAACCAAAATACAAGCAATGTAGTTCGTCACTGACATATCACTAAGATTGTTAACAGAAGAAAATGAGTTTGTAATATTTAGTTTTTTTATAAAAGGCTTTCAAGATTATCTCTGCTCAGTTCTTTTCTATTCCCAACAGTTTCCACATGGGCAGTGAATGCTCCCCACCTCCAAATTTCTCTCTACTCCATTTTCAATACCCATCTGAAACTGACACCTAAGTCCAGACAGTTCATCTCCTTAAATCTCTTGTCTTTTATTTCTTCTTTCATTTATCTCTTCTTCCTTATAAACAGTTAGTCTACTTTTGTTTATTGTTGTAGAAAATATACATAACATAAAATTTACCATTTTGACCATTCTTAAATGTACATTTCTATGGCACTAAGTACATTCACATTATTGTGCAACTATCACCAACATCTATCTCCAGAACATTTTCATCTTCCCAAACTTAATCTGTACTCATTAACAGTAACTCCCTAATCCTCCCTCCCTTCAGATCCTTGTAACCACATTCCCCTTTGTGTCTCTAATGAATTTGAGTCTTCTAGGTACTTCATATAAGTGGAATGATATTTGTCTTTTTGTGATTGGCTTATTTCACTCAGCATAATGTCTCCAAACTTCATCATGTTGTAGCATGTGTCAGAATTTCTTTCCTTCTTAAGGCTGCATAATATTGTATTATGTATGTATTATATATATGCTACATTTCATTTTTCCATTCATCTATTCATACCATTATGAATGTAGATATACAAATATGTGTTTGAAACCCTGCTTTCAATTCTTTTGGGTATATGCCCAGAAGTTCAATTGCTGTATATTATGGTAATTCTGATTATTTTTGAGAAACTGCCCCACTTTTTTTCATAGCATCTCTACCATTTTACATTTTCACCCACAGTGCACAAGGGTTTCAGTTTATCCACATCCTCACTAGCATTTGTTATTTTCTGGTTTTCAGATTTGGTTTTGTTTTGTTTTAAATAATAGCTATCCTACTAGGCATGAAGACTCCAACTTCATTATTTTGCATCTGGATATTCCATTTTCCCAATACCATTTGTTGAAAAGATGATCCTTTTTCCATTGAATTATTATAGTTGTTTCATTGAAAATCTCTTGACCATATATGCAATGGTTTATTTCTGGGCTCACTTTCCTATTCCATCAGTCTATCTGTTTGTCTTTATGCCAGTATCACCCTGTTTTTAATACTATAGCTTGGTAGTAAGTTTTGACATCAGGATGTATGAGATGTCCAACTTTGTTCTTTTTCAAGATTGTTTTAGCTCTGAAGGGTCCTTTGAGATTCCATGTAAGTTTTAAGATAGAATTTTCTATTCCTGAAAAAATCACTGCAATCTTGGTAAGAATTGCATTAACTCTTTAGATTGCTTCGAGCAGGATTGGCATCACTAAGATGTTCATCTGTGAACAGAGATAATTTTACTGCTTTCTTCTCAATTTGGATTCCTTTTATTTCTTTTTCTTGCCAAGTACTCTGGCAAGGACTTCCAGTACTATGTTGAGTAGAAGTCATAGAAGTAGCAAAAGCAGACATCCTCGCCTTGTTTCTGACTTAGTCTTAAGGTCTTCCATCATTGAATATAATGTTGGCTGTGCGTTTTTCATATATGCCTTTGTTATGTTAAGATAGTTTCTTAACTTCTATTCCCAGTTTGCTGAGTGTTTTTATCATGAGAAAGTATTGAATTTTGGCAAATGCTTTTTCTTCATCCATTGAGATGATCATAATTTTTTTCTTTTATACTGTTAATGTATTGTGTTGCATTGATTGATTTTTGCACGCTGAACTATCCTTGCATTCCATGAATAAATCCCACTTGCTCGTGGTGTATAATCTTTCTTTTAGTATACTGTTGAGTTTGCATTGCTAGTATTTTAAGGATTTTTGCATTAGTATTCATAAAGGATATTGACTTGTAGTTTTCTGTTCTTGTAGTGTTTTTTTCTGGCTTTGCTTTCAGGATTATTTTCATTTTATTTATTTTTTAACATTTATTCATTTTTGAGAGACAGAGAGAGACAGAGTTAAAGCAGGGGTGGGGCAGAATTTGAAGCAGGCTCCAGGCTCTGAGCTGTTAGCACAGATTATTTTCATTTTAAAATTAAAAAACTCATTGGGGCGCCTGGGTGGCTCAGTCAGTTAAGCGTCCAACTTCAGCTCAGGTGATGATCTCACAGTCTGTGAGTTCCAGCCCCACGTTGGGCTCTGTGCTGTCAGCTTGGAACCTGGAGTCTGCTTCAGATTCTGTGTCTCCCTCTCTCTCTGCCCCTCCCCTGCTCATGCTCTGTCTCTCTCTGTCTCAAAAATAAAAAAAAAAAAAAACATTAAAAAAATTTTTAATTTAAAAACTCATTAAAGTTATCTTATTCCTTTCAGCGTTTCAGTTTTCATATTACCTGGTAGATCCTCCCTATTTCTTGGAAGTCCAAGTGGAGAGTTTGGAATAGGAGACAGAGTGGGGGACTGAGTTTCCTTTGTCAGGCAAGGGGAGGCGACAAATTGAAAACATCAATGATTTAATATCTTTCTTTTATTCTGGTCACAAATAAATTAAACTTAATTGCATTCCATAATAGGAGATAAGCATTGCAAGAAGAGGCTTTAAGAAGGAACAACAGTGGTTGAAGTTCATGTGAGGCATTCAATGTGGCCCCAAACCCCCTTTTTAAATCATAGATCCCCAATGTTGTTATGTTTATTAGTATTTTACTTAAATAAATTCAAACATAAACCTATCCATAAATTGTATACATATAAAACTTTTATAAAAAATTAAATAAAATTTAGAAATCAAATACAAATCCTACCAAAATGAACAGTTGAAATTAACGATTTTATGTGACAAATGTTGTTGTTTGTTTTCCAGAAACAAAATGTTGGCTCACATGATGCCAGCTGCTACCACAAAAAATATTTTTAGTTCATCGTGCCTATACTACTATGTATTTTATTACGATGACTCAGCTTTCCCAACATTTGTCTTTATATAAATTATTGCAAAAGATTTATTTACATGGCATTCTGTCTGTGATGTTATTTAGACTTCCCCTGACTTGTCAGTATCATTTAAATATTTATTCTGCCGTTGTTATTTTTCTATTAACCTGGGATCACTAAAACAGTTCTATTTGTCTACAGCAAACCCAAACTGAAACATGGACACTGAAACAGTTTGGCAGTAATCTAGTTGTAAGGTGCTCATCTAAATAATCCAAAACATACTTTTGTTAATTCTTAAGTTAGCATTAAAATGAAAAGCTCAAATTTACACTTCCAAATGGTGAATTTACAAATCTACCCACAAATCATTGGAAAAACTGGTAAAGAGAAACAGATATTAATTGGAAAAAGATGTGGAGGAAGGTTAAGGAGAGCAAAAAAACTCACAGGCCAATGAGGACAGGAAGTTTTGTGTGGGAATGTTCTTGTGTTTCTCTCCAAGGCAACAACAGCACACAGAGGTGTGTGAGGCGTGGGTTGAAGGGATATGGTGAAAGGCAGTATCCAGGGACCAAAGAATGATAAGGACAAGTTGATAGTTGTAAGGAAGCAAATTGTCTGTCCAAGGACCTGGCAGAGAGGAGAGAACAAAGGAAGGAGCAAAAGGTTTGGGTCCAGTTGTGGAAGCAGGTTCAAGGAAACCAACAGGAGCAGAGGCTGGAGGCTGAAGCCCACATAGAGGTGATGACTGTCATTGTCACTGAGTGCATTCCTGCAGGTGGATCTCCAGAGTCAAGAAAGGATGAAAAATTGGAAACCGTAGCTTTTGGAGACTACTAGCTTCAATAAACAAATAAGATAAAAAACTTCATCAAGGCCTGGCTCTTACTGAAACCGATAGATAGACTGACACAAAGTATAGATGGCAACTAGGCCAAAGTAGGACAGGAGTCCAAGTGACCACAGGAAGAATAACGTTTTTTTCTGGCTCTTTGCTCCTCATTGAAGAGTCGTGGGAACATTAACCATCCACCCACTCTCCCCCTGGCAAACCATACATACTCAACATCGTTTCAATTAATTCACCCATATTTCCTTTTACTAAGTTATCTGATGCCTTAGTTTTCCAGGGCCTTGCTAAGCACTGGAGATTTAATGGTGAGAAAGACACAGACACTGCCCTCCTGCATCCTACAGTCAAAGCCGGGATACAGAGAAGTCATTCAGTCTAGCTTTTGTGCAAGAGCTGTGGAAGGACAGTGAATGTCAGTGGCAAGAGATCACACTGAAAAGTTAAGCGGAACCCTAAAGAGCTTTTTGAGAGCCACTGAAGATTTTTAGGCATGAAAATAAAATGGTTGGAACAAGCTAAAAAGAATACATTGTTCAAATATCTGTTCAAATATGACCTTCTCCATAGCCACATAGAATGTGTTATTTTATGTTCCTACTTGGCTCCTGAAGAAATGTTTCCAGTCACTCTCAATATTTCCCAGGGGTTTCAAAGGTCATTACCCATGGTCCATCAGGTATGCAAGTGCGTGAAGTGGACTGGCACAAGACAATAAGGAGTAGTGGTGATTCCAGTAAAGGTGGGCATCTATGGGCAGGGCGGCTGTTGCTCAGTTCCAACTGAATTTTGGTACATAGTAACTTTGGCAGAAACATTGTGTGTTTTCCCGGTTTCTGTTTTCTTCAAAAATCCTCAACCTAATAATCAGAATGGTTTCATTCAGGGTTCACGTGTGTAGTGAAATTCACAATGAAGCATGGAAGGTACAGTGATTTCAATATGTTGAAAAGATATCTAAATAGTAAGCTGCGAATTAGTCCTGCGAAGAAGGGCAATGTAAACTAACTTGCTGTTTAGCCAGGCAAGCACTTAATGTATATGTGTATGTATGCATGTGTACATGTGTGTGTATGTGTGCATGTGCTTGTTCATAGAAAAACTAAAATGTTAGAGGCAGATGGTAAGAAAAAATAAGAGAAGGCTGATGAAAAAGTGAGGAAATAATTACTCCTTTATATCACCTAATATATACTTGCATACTTAGGATGGCTTATTGGTTGCTTGAAATCTAAATGTGCCTTGTGATGTCTTTATACAAATCAATAATAAAATTTCATTTTTGCTATAGTTCAGAATGTTTAACATTTAGTATTTCCCTTGTGCTTTATAACTCGCAAAAATGTTGTTGTTCAACAGGATATAGCAAAGTGAATGGGAATTGAAGTCAGATGTTGCACTCTATACGTCCAGTAACAAAACTCCATTTGCATAATACAAATGGTATCTTTGGAATTTATGTGACCTGATGGTCCTACCTACTAATAAGTTGTGTAATCTTGGCCAGACTCCAGCATATGGGTCTTTTCATTTCTTATCTGTAAGGAAAAAAAGTTTGACTCAAGTTAGGAAAAATTATTTAAAACTTTAAAAAAAGGTAAAAAGTTGGGCACTATGTCCTTTCCATATCAGATTGGGAAAATGTTTAAGAAGTTTTGGCTATTAACTATTTGATTCGATCCCAGTTTAGACAATTAAAAATGTAGAATATATTTTAAAAGCTGCTATATAAAAATCTGTCCGGGGGAATCGAGGAATCTAGTTGACTCTATCTTGATGCATCTAGCTTTCACTGATCGAATTTTTGCATTTTACTCTAAATTAAAGCCTAAAATGCTTCCAATTATTATTTGAATTTGACTTATTTTACAGGCTTTGGCAACATTTTTCTAAGAAACATGTAAAATAACCTGGGGAAAAAAAACCCACACTTCAATAAAATTTAAGAAAAACCACTAAGGGCATTTGTTTTTTATAAACAATATACACAGCTGGTAGCAATGTTGGCAAGGACACTGGCCAGAGAGCCACATATTTGCCACTACAAACTGTTCTGTTCGCCCTTTATCCGGTAACAGCTGGTAAAATGGCATTTAAGAACAGTTTGATTTAATCTAATGAGAAACTATGCTGTAGTGCATGATAGTGTCTGCAGAAAATAATTGGACAAACACTGATTTTTTAATGTTGCTATAATAGTTACATTTTCAATAAATAGGAATTTATATGCATATCTATTTGGCAACATTCCTTTCTACATGAAAGCTAGCGATTGATTCCTAACGTGTACACACACACACACACACACACACACACACACACAGGCATGCACACATGTATACATGCAAGATACATATAAATTAGCACACAGTGTTTATATATATATATATATACACATCCTTTCAATTTATTTATCTATATTTAATTTACTAAATTATCATATATACATATACATTTACATACATATACATATATGTATGTGTATATGTATGTATATGTATATATTATATATGTACTATAAAATTTTAGTGTCATCGCCACCAGAGGGGGGAAAAACTATTTGGGATACAATTTTAGATTTTATGGCAATCTTTGAAACCAGAATTATCTACAGGAATAAAACACTAGTTTTGGGAAGATCCAGCAACTGTGAGAATAGTGAATACCAGTCAGAGAGTCTTAGGGACCAAATAACAAAGCCACACTTACTTTGGTCTCTTCACAGTGACTGAAGAGAAGAAGGAGCCTCCTGACTCTTCCATGTCTACCCTAGAAACCTTTGAAAGAGTAAACATCATGTTTGGTTGCCTGCACATGCACACTCCTCTCTTTATTTTTCTCATATCTCCTCTGTTCCAAATACTGCAGGCACTAGAACAAAAAGAACTGCCCCTGCGGTATTTCTGTCATGACTTGCTACCGAAGGCATTTGAAAGCAACATGAGCATATCTTGCGAAAATTGGAATCAGGTTTTATTGATGCGTAAGGTTCAAATATTTGCATACACACAAACTTTTAGGTAATATCCAAAATAGTCCATTTTTTGAAGAATATATGTATATTCTTCATATATATGTTCATTTACAAACCATCTTTCATTGTTCTCTGTTTTATGTAATTTTTTAAAGATTATTTACTTTGAGAGAGACAGAACATGTACACAAGAGCCAGCAGGAGAGGGACAGAGAGAGGGAGAGAGAGAATCCCAAACAGGCTCCATGCTGTCATTGTGCAGCCTGGAGCCCTATGTGGGCCTTGATCTCACAAACTGTATGATCGTGACCTGCGATGAAATCAAGAGTTGGCTCTTAATGGGCTGAGCTACCGAGGTGCCCCTGCTCCATGTATTTTTAAACCTATATATTATTTTAGAGTATTAACTTTTTCGATAATAGAGCATGATGTCTAAATACAGCTGAATCCATAAGAAGTACTATGTTTGATAGTGCCTTTTCGTATAAGAATGTTGTGGAGTAAATTTCACTTTCTTATCAACTTGAATGAAAATTTCTAATAAAGAAAGAATCATCATTGTTGACAAAATTGTCCAAGTCTTCTGAGTGGGAGGCAGAATCTCATGGACCTGTGGACTTTTATCCTCTTGGGTCATACATACTTTAGCATGAGAGAATCTAATAACACTGCTGTGCACAAGGCACAAGGACCCATGCATTCTCTCTTGTGACATGGGAGGAAAAACATTTTCTAACAGTATAACAGGGTCCTGGATAAAAGAAAGTTGAGCCTTAAAAACTAAGTGGAATTAGGTAAATTAAAAGAAAAATTAAGAAATTCCGAATGAAGCCAGAGTGTATATGGTATCTTTCAGGACAGTAAATTGATCAATTGTCCTAGAGTAGTTAATGCACACAGGAAGTAGAAGGAAACATGCTTGGGAGGAAACAATTAGCACGTACGTTAAAATCCAGGCACAAAACCTTTCATATTTTATTAAATGTGATGGGTAAGAGGGAATCAATAACATTTTTTTAAAGTGGAATGGTGTGAAGAAAGGGGTACTGATGGGAGATTAATCTGACAACAGTCTGAAGGATGCTCTGGGGAGGGGTGTGGAGGCTAGATTGTCAAGGTGATCATTTCAAAGGCCACTGAAGGAATACAGATTTTAAGTAATTAGAATTTAGGCTTTTGATAATGGTGAGAATATAAATAAGAGGGATGAATATATGCTCCGAGCCTTGGGATTAAATGGAACTAGACTCCTCTTCTTATCATGAAAAAAATTAAAAAAACAAAAACAAAAACAAAGAAAACACTAGATATGTAAAAGAAACATCTTTTTACATTAGATAACAGTGCAAGACTAAGCTATCTGAGAAACAGAAAGTAGAGGAAGTATTTCTGTACTTGACTTGGCTTTCCAACAGGCCAATTTCTTGACTATGCTCCAGGATAATGGTTTCTAAACTAAGTTGAGGAAAGGAGGTTAAATTTGAGGAAGCCCAGGCTACTGGAATTTGCAATGCAAAGGAACAGAGAAGAGAAAGAAACAGACACAGGAAGAGACACAGAGAAAGAGATGTTAGTTCAGTAATTTCTAGAGCTAGTTGTCATGTCCTTTCAGCGTCCTCTGGTCTGTGACAGTTTTTCCATCTTCTCTTGTTTCTCATGACCCCGACAGCCCTTAAAAGTACTGACTAGGTATCCTTTAGAATGGACTTCTATCTAGGTTTGTCTGATGATTTTTTCAAGATTAGACAAGTTATTCACCATCATTTTGGAAGGATTTTTTTTTTCTGGATATAGCAGTCCATGTCATTAAAAAAAATTTTTTTTAACATTTGTTCATTTTTGAGAGGGAGAGAGACCAAGCACAAGCAGAGGAGGAGCAGAGAGAGAGGGAGACACAGAATCTGAAACAAGCTCCAGGCTCTGAGCTGTCAGCCTAGAACTCGACGCAGGGCTTGAACCCATGAACCATGAGATCATTACCTGAGCTGAAGTGGGATGCTTAATGGACTGAGCCACCCAGGCACCCCTATAGCAGTCTGTTTTAAAGAGATTTCCACTCCCTGTCCCCTTTTCAGCACTTTAAAAGGGTTGTTTCATGTTTTCTAGGTCACGTAAGTTTCAAATGAGAATTCCGAGGAGGTTCTTGTGTATGTTATTCTATATATGATGTGTGTTTTTTCCTATGATTTCTACCTCCCTACGACCTCTGGTTGTTTTAGGTATTTTATTTACCTAGTTTCAGGAATTTGATTATGATGTGAACTGGTATGGTTTTCTTTGCATTTATCCTGCTTGGGAATAAACACTTGGAAAAAAAAAACCTAGACATTAGTTTTGAAAATATATCTACTCCCTCCTTCTGGGCTCCTTTTGTGTACATGTTACTACTGATGATATTATACTACAGGTTGCTGATAAGCTAGTAATTCTTTTTTCAATCTTTTTTTAGCCTCCATGTACTTCATTTTGGATAATTTATATTATGATTTCAGTTCACTGATTTTTCTTCTAATCTGTTACCAATCCCATGCATTTATTTTATTTCATTTTAGATATTATTTTTTACCTCTAGAAATTCTATTTAGTTCTGTTTTACATCTTCTGTTCCTCTCATTATTATCATGTTTTTCTTTAAACCTTTAGCATATTTCTGATGGCTCTTTTAGAGTCCTTGCATGATTATTCTATTACTCTGTCATTTGTATTTTTATTTAATGAGTTTTCTCCTGATTATGGTCTTGTTTTTCTGCCCCCCCCCCAAACTATTTTTGATTGGATCCTAGACATTGTGAATTTTATGTTGTTGAGTACTAGATTTTGTTGTGTTCCTTCAAAAAGTGTTAGACTTCATTCTACCAGTTATGTTAAGGTGAGCCTGAACCTTTTGAACATGATTTTTTTTTACGTTTATTTATTTTGATACAGAGAGAGTGTGTGCATGAGTGCAGGTAAGGGGCAGGGAGAGAGGGAAAGAAAGAACCCCAATCAGACTCTGTGCCTTCAGCGTGGAGCCAGATGCAGGCTTGAACCCATGAGAACCGTGAGATCATGACCTGAGCCGAAGTAGGACACTTAACTGACTAAGCCACTCAGGCACCCCTTTAAGATGATTTTTAAGCTTTATTAGTGTAGGAAAATTTGATTCTGGGCTATTTTAGTTCTGCTGAGATATAATCCTTCTGGGTTTCTACTGTGCCTTGGTGTTTCATAAGGACTCTGTACTGTGCTGGTTGGAATTCAAACAATTGCCAGCATTGTGAGAGCTCTAGAAATTACTGAGCTAGGATCTCTTGCCAAAACTCCAAGCTGCACGCTTAAAATGGGTAATTTTTATTATAAATATTTGTTCCTTAGTAAGATTGACTACATAATAAGAACAATAAACAATTCACCTCCTCTAAAATAATCCTTGATTGAAGAGATATTTTGAAGAAAAATATTGCGGAAACATGGAAAAGAAAGAGAGAAAAGTGATTATAGAAATTCATACAGGAAATTTGGGGAAGGAATTTGATTCATTAGAAATAATGTGACAAATTCATATCAACGGGCTGAGTTTTTCTGAAAAAAGTACAAAAGATGCATGTTATTACATAACCCATAAGACAAATGTCAAAGCTCCCTCTGGGTTTTAGGAAATTTTAGCATGAACTCCTTTACCTATAACAATGATGAAGGAGAATAGAAATACACAATGGTATCCTGAAACTGCAAAATGTGAGCTAAGTCCTGAATTAACAAAGAAAAGTACAAAACGTAGTGTTATTTTTGCTGATTTTTTTCATTTTCTAAGATTTGATAATTTAGGTACAATTAATACTGAAACATCCTCAAACAAGAATAAACAGAGGAAAATTCCCTTCCTATAGTGAAATATACATATGCCAACAGTAAAATCGTCATGGTGTGTAACGAAATGATGGTAAGTATCATTTTTATGCATATATAAACAAACATTTTTAAACTTCTAAACTTCAAAGTTCTAATCTTCACAATGAAGCAGACAAGCCAGTATTATCATCCTACAAGATGAGAAAATAAGCTGAAATGAGTACAAACTGAAGCTGAAGGTCAGTTGCCAGTGGCCTCTTAACCAGTAAGTACTTAGCTTGATTGTCTTTTCTCAACTAGCCTACCAGCTTAAAGTTGACCCTTTCCAGGAACGTACAGTTAATCACTCTCATCTGCCTCCCTAAAATATTTTGGACACAGTTTTATTAGTAAACTTTTACTATTCATATGCCTAAGTCTTTTTTAATAGACTCAACTCCTTAGAGGTAGGTATTAGGTCTCAGTCATTCATTATAGTCACAGCAGGCAATTGTGTCTGCTACATCTTTAGTGGACAATAAATGAAGTTGTAAGTAATGAATTACCCAAAAATGTATAAAAGTGAACACTGTGGAATGTAAGAGGCAGATTTATTTGTAATATACAAAATGATATTAAAGAAGAGAATATTAAAAACTATTAGTAAAAACTAGGCATCGTACCAGCCATCACAGTGCTTGAAACATAGTTGCAGTCAATAAATATTTGCTGAATTAGTGTATGACAGCACAATATTCTTTAATATTAAAGCAAATATTTCTCCATAACTCAGTAGCTTCCAAATAAGGCCTTAAAAAAAAAACCAACAAAAACTTAAGGGCACCTGGATGGCTCAATCAGTTAAGCATCCAACTCTTGATTTTGGCTCAGGTCATAATCTCATGATCTCATGGTTCATGGGATCGAGCTCCACATTAGGCTCTGCACTAACAGTATGGAACCTGCTTGTGATTCTCTCTTTCCCTCTCTCTGCCCTCCATCTCTCAAAATAAATAAATCAACTTAATAAACAAAGAACCCAATAATTTAAAAATCACAACATTTGGAGAGATTGACTAAGATATCAAGTTAACATCTTCATATCTGAATAAACCTGAAGCATCTACTGCATTTTGACAAGATATTTAAAACAAGAAGGCCATTCAGAGGCAAGGTCTCTCATTTTATGCCTAAGAATGATGGTGTCCTTAAGGATTAAATTATTCATACAAAAATGATCAGTGTGAGTTCTGCTTCCAACCATAACTGTGTAACTGGTCCTGGACTAGCCCTCTATTTTTTTTTCAATTTTTTAAATGTTTATTTATTTTTGGGAGAGAGAGGGAGAGACAGACTGTGAGCAGGGGAGGGTCAGAGAGAGAGGGAGGCACAGAATCCAAAGCAGGCTCTAGGCTCTGAGCTGTCAGCACAGAGCCCGACGCGGGGCTTGAACTCACGAACCTTGAGATTATGACCTGAGCTGAACTCGCCACTTAACCGACTGAGCCACCCCGGGTGCCCCTGGACTAGCCCTCTATTTGTAAGCAAATAGAGAAATGGAAAAATATATGAAATAAGAGTTTTCAGGTTTGGATCACAACATCAGAGAATGTTGATTCCTGACAGAAGAAAAACAAGAAAATTCCCATAATCATCCAGTTCTTAGCTGAAGGACAACTATCCAATTACAGGAAGAAAACTGCAGGAAGGGTAGAGATAGTAGTCCTACTGAGCTCAGGGGGTGGACATTAGAGTATGGGGCGGATGAAACAGCTAGAATCTTCAAGGAAGAGTACTTGTGAAGCTATAACTGCAGAGAGCCACAGAAGTCCAGATAGGAGTCTCCTGTGCATTGATGCCTGAGGACTGGATTGTATATGAGCAAGGGGAAATTTCCTGAAGGTTACTGGATAGTAGCTCCTCCGAAGTTGAGACTGGGGTGAAGATAGCAGAGGCTGAGCAGGGCTTAGGCACCAATGGAACTAAAGCTCTAGTCTTGCCACAGTGGAGATAAAATGTTAACACCTGGGTGGCAAATCTGGCATCCAACTGAGATACCAGAAAGACTGTTTTAGAAGTAAGGACCACATGCTAGAGGAAGGACTACACAAAACCCACATTAGCAAAGCTTTATTTTTTATTTTTAAATGTTTATCTATAAGTATTTAAGAGAGAGAGCGTGCCAGTGTGGGGGAGAGGCACAGAGAGAGGGGGACAGAGGATCTGAAGCAGGCTCTGTGCTGACAGCAGCGGGACTCGATCTCACGACTGTGAGATCATGACCTGAGCCAAAGATGGACGCTTCACTGGCTGAGCCACCCAGGCACCACCCCCCCCCCCACACACACACACATTAGCAAAGCCTAAATCCACACTGTAACAAATTCCACAGGCAGGAAGTTTAGAAATTGAGTCCTACCAAACAGGAGAGGTTTGAGAAAAAAAATGTTAACTTTCCCCAGATTTACACTAACAGTTTAAAACCAAGTTAACAGAAATTCAGGGTGATCAGTCAATAATTTATCTGTTTGATGAGACAAGAGTGAAAACACTCCAGTGGAAGATAGCACAATGTAGGATATCAAAAATGTATTATGTATAGCTTTCAACATTAAGTAAAAATCATTAGACACCAAGACTAAGACCACAAGCAGGCTTGAGAATTTCAGCCCTGACTCACCCAGTCTCTTTGGATGTGATCAGGAATGTCCTGAAGTTGTTACTGTTAGTTACGCCTAGAGAGCATGTACGTTCATAACCAACATTTCTCCAGCAACTGGGAGGAACCAGGGAGAACACAAATTCCCTAAAAATGGCAAAAGAAGAGTCTTCAAGGAACTTACGGGTTTCGCTCTGAGTACTTGAACACTAGGGAAATGTGCTCCTAGGAATTCTTGTTCTGAGCAGCCCCCTTCAAGCAGTTAGGTTTTTGTACCTTTTCCCAATAATAAATGAGCCAACCTAATCTAATCACACGAGGCAGAGAGCTTTCTCTAGCTGGTGCAGACGGATTCGAAGCACAATGAACACACTGGCTTGAAGATGAATGTGGCCACAGTAACGACTGGGAAGTGACTCTAGGAGATGAGAGTGACTCCTGGGCCATGACCAGCAAGAAAATGAGGACCTTGGTCTTGTTGCCTCAGGCAACAAGGCACTGAAATCTGCCAATAACCTGAGTGAGCCGGGGAGTGGATTCTTCTTCAGATCCTCCAGATAAGAACCTAGTCTAGTTGATAGCTTGATTTTGACCTGGAAAGATCCTAAAAAGAGAACCCAGGTGAGGCAACACAGTTGAGTAGGGCAAGAGAGATCTACAGAACTGTAAGAAGAAATGTGTTTTGGTTAAAGTGTTCAAGTCTGTGATAATTTGTTACACAGGAGTAGAAAACTAATACACAGAGTTCAGCAGATTTAAGTATAGAAGGGTGATGATTATATTAAGCTTTTAAAAATACTTTTGTTATTGACATATAATTGACATACACCATTGTATAAGTTTAAGGTGTATAATGTAATGGTTTAATATATATATATATATATATATATATATATATATATATATATATATATATATATATATATATATAGTGAAGTGAATGCCACAGTAAGGTTAGTGAACACATCCTTCACCTGAATACCATTCTGTTGTGGGAGTAAGAACATCAAGGTCTCTCAGAAAATTCAAAGTATACGATATAGTATAGGTAACTGGAGTCACAATGCTATACCTTAGATCCCTAGAATTTTAAGTTTTGATTCTTTTTTATTATTATTATTTTGAGAGAGAGAGAGAGAGAGGCAGAGAGAGAGGGAGAGAGAGAATTCCAAGGAGGATCTTCACTGTCAGCACAGAGCTAGACATGGGGCTCAAACTAACAAACTGTGAGATCATGACCTGAACTGAAATTAAGAGTCAGATACTCAACCAACAGAGCGACCAAGAGCCTCTTAAGTTTTGATTCTATATAAACCCCTTGGAACTTACGCAAGTGTGAAGGGAAGTGAAAATGGAGAAACTCTCAAAGTTACCGGTGAAGCAAAATATCAAGCAAACAGGGGTGCCTGGCTGGCTCAAACTGTTGAGCCTCTGACTTGGGCTCAGGTGTAAGACAGGCAGACTTCACCCCTAAGGGGTGTGAGACCTTTTATAAGTCACTTATCTCTTTGTTAAGCATCAGTTTCTTTACTGGTTAAAAAAGGGACTGCACTAAATAATCTCTAATGTCCATTTCAGTTCTAGCAATCCACAGGCTGTTTTTGAGGGCCAATCTGGTTCTCCAAAGCACATTTTTGTCAACGTAGTTTACCTCATTTACCATCTTTAAACTTCAAAATGAATATCTTCGGGTTTATTTTAAGTTTCCAATTAAACAAACACTAAGACCCTGAGGACACAGTTTGAACAAAACTGAATCCTGCCCCATGGAGGCAGATCAGCTCCATTTGTCCCTCCCAGTCACCAAAAGTATTAGAATTTATCCAACAGTATAGCTGTTGGCAGTGTTATCAAAAAGTAGTTTGAATATAGTAAAGTCGATATTTAATAAGATGCTTCAATTCCAAGTTGTGTTATTAGCTGAGTATTCATTTAAGATTTAAACTCCAAAATTGCCTGTATTTATGTGGCACAAGGAAACATTCTAGTCAAAGGACAGCATGATTCTCTTTTCCTTTTATCCTCATAAGTAAATGAGTAAGAAGTACTTTTATCTTGGAAAGGCTGAGCGCATAATGGATAGAGATTATTTGTTTCTTTGCGTCATTAAGTCCATTTCTGTACTGCTGTGAATCAGGAAGCCACTACCCCATCGACATCCAGAGAATAGGTTACCAGTTGAGGCCATCAGTTGCCACAATGCAAAGTCTATTAGTGTTGTTGTTGTTGTTGTTTTTCTATTAGCAGCATTGAGCTTAATTCTACAATTATTCCATGTGAGAAACTCTCACTGAAGTCGATGGATATCTCAGAAGAAATTTGATTACAGGATTTGGTCCATTGAGTAAATGAATGAAATTTGGCTTTTATTAATTTGGAATTTCTCAATTAGCATCTCAACTTCCCAAGCAATTTATAGATCTGTTTCTAATTGTGCTTGTTTGTACCCAAAATGACAAGGAAAAGAGATTTTTCCCCCCTCCTATGGAATGTATCTTTCTTCCTGAGATGAAAAAAAAAAAAGTTTTCTGAAATGTTAATTGGAACTAAATTCTTAGACAAGAAAAAGGAATAAAATGACATTATTTCTTCCATTTCACATTAGTAAAATATAAAACACTATACACCTGCAAAAATTGTTCTGTTTCAGATGAAGCTTGTGATTATATTTTTCAGGTTTGGTTTGAAAAGCTAAGACATCTGTTTATCCAGTGCTTACAGAATAACTCTCATGTCTCCTTATCTCTGAAGATTTCAAAGGCTTTCATTCTGGTTTAAATCCTTTGAAGAAGCAGTAATCAAAGACAAAAATTATCAGAGGTACATTTTTGTTTCCCAAACAATGAAAATAACAACACTCACCCTCCTTGGATTTCAGGCGCTAGCATAAAACTTCAAAATTGGAGATTTGCCATTTGAATCAAAAAGTGATATGGATAAATAGAGGCAAAAAAGCAAACTAAGAGAGCATTTTCTCTACTTCACATTATTGCATAAATTTAAATTCAATATGTGAATAATTTAAAAAAGACTATGATGCACAACATCAAACAGCATATACTAGCACAACGTGACAGAATGCATCTGGCTGGTGTGTGAGCTCAGATAAAAAATTCGTTTGAGCACTGAGTTTTTTATTTTAATGCGTTTTGCAAATTGAAAGATTAAAACAAGAACGGGTAGAATCCTAAGGATGAGAATAAAACGAATCGTACCACATAAATAAAGCAAAAATAAATAATACAGCCGTGCTTGGAGGACTGAAGTTAACTGGGGTAGCAGCGGCCTTTACTGCCCTTCATCAGCTCAGAATATGTAATTTGACTTTCAGGACACGTAAATCCATGTATTAAAGAGCTACATTATAACTCATTCTATCATCCTCTTTTCAAAGAGAATGATATAAAAATAATATCTATTGCCTTTTTGACCCTGTTTAGTTAAGAGTAAAGATTTTGAGCTCTGACCTCCTTCTGCATTAGGAAAATTGAAAGTAGGCCTTCAGGATAGATGGCTGATGTGGCAGCTCCACCTGGGGTGGAAATGGTACCATCTTGTAGCCAGGGGAGGACAGGGGAGTTCACATCTTCTGTTCTGAGCCTAATAAGCACAATTAGAGGGCAACTAGGTCTCTTCACAATATTGCTCCCTCTCCAACAAAGAGGAAATGGGGTTTCATATTATATTTGAGATATAAAAATGACCTTTGGATTGGAGTTAAGCTTTAGCCATTGAAACTGCCAATAGAGATGTTTCTGGAGTCCTGGGAAAGATGCCACATCAAAAGAAGGAGTATTGAAGACTTCCCGTCCATAAGGGGAGGTAGATGAAACTAGTCCAGAGCCGGGCCTCATGGAGTTGTAGACCACTGATTCTGAACTTTGGCTCTAAACATTTAATCATCTGGGCAGCTTTTATAAACCTCAGGTCCCAGGCTGCATCTCAGACCAATTAAATCAGAATTGCTGGAGGTAGGACGCAGTCATCAATGTATTTTTACAACTTGATAAAATTAAGCAACTAGATAAGGAGGAAAATCAAGAGTCACAGGAAAAAGAGTAGTTGGAGAGCCATCAACAGGGTGAAATGCCACTGAAAGGCCAAGTTCGGAGAGGTCTGAAAATGATCTCTGGATTTAGCAACATTGTCATTGGTGGTTGTATTAGTCAAGGTTCTCTAGAGACACAGAAACAATAGAATACACACACACACACACATACACATATGCATAATATCCTGTCGTATATATTGTATGCATGTATATCATATATATGCACACTATATAATATATAAAATATATATATTATAATATATAGTATATATAACACGCTTTATAATATATACAATATTCTGCGTTAAATGGCATAGGTCAATGATTCCTAACTTGTTTGAATGTTAGAATCATCTGGAGATCTTTTGAAAATTCCAAAGTCCAGGCTACCCCCCTGACCAATTAAATCTCTGGGGCACGGGTAGTGTGTGATGCTCCCCAAGGGGTTCCAAAGTACAGACAAGTTTAGGAACTACTGACTTAGGTGGGCTCTTCATGTTACAGCATTTAACAGAGAACTCTCAATAACATATTATAAAATCGCTCTGAAACATTTTTGATAGAAGGGTTAAAATTTAGAGATGTTCTGAAGAAAGTTGACAGTCAACCAAATCTCCATGTGGACCAAAGAGCGTCATATAAACAATCAGATATACTGATTTCAAAATGACTTGAAGACTTAATGCATATTAAATATCACTTATATTTTATACAACTATTATTTTGATATTTGGCTTTTTTCTGGTAAAACGTACTAGAAAATACATCTTTGAACTAAATTCTGATTTTAAATGTTTTATTTGACATTTAAAGCAGTTTGCCAAGTAAAGAGTGCCCATTAAAGTACTATCAATGTTAGTTTATGTATCACTTTTTGAAAGAACTCCTGATATGTAGGTCAAAGGAGAGATTCATCTCTTCGACTACAGAGTTTTTAAACTAAATATAAGCACGATCCACTGTACTAAAGCTGTGCTTTTTTTCCAAAGATAAAACTGCTCACCAAATGTATGATTTTTAAAAACTATTTCGTACCATCCTGCTCCACAGCTCCTGTAGCTGTATCCAGCATTATCAAGTGTAAGGTATTGCTTAGCCCTGCTGCTGTCTTCGATCCTGCAGGCTTGAACTTGGTCAAGCTTAACATGCATTTAAACATTTACAGAAGTCCATTCTTTCAGCACCAAGCTATTGAACAGGCTTCTCCTTTCAGAATGAAAAAGAAGTAAAAATAAAAGTGAAGGGAAAGAGAAATTTAATCTAAAAAACTCAGAACTATCTTTTTGATTTGGTTTTGTTTTGATTACTTTTTGGTTGGTTACCTTTATTGTAAACCAAAGATCCATTAATGTGTGGATCTATTTCTAGGCTTCCAATTCTATTCCATTTGGCTTATTTGGCTTATGTTTGCACCAATACCCACCTAGAAATGGCTTTGTAATGTGTCAACTTCGCTAGGCAAAACTGTTACCCAGAATCCCCTTTCCCACATGTTTAAGGCTAATGTGAACGACAAGATATGGGGGTGAGATATGAAGGGTGGAATTGAAGCGGCAACCATATTCTTTCTAATGCATAGAAGGTTCAGGATTACCAGGCACTTTTGTAGCTCTAGGTAACTTTCGTTTCAAGGCAGCAATAAAGAATCAATTTTCCCACTTCCTCTGGATCCTCTTCAATCTTTCTGGGATCACAAGTGGGTTTGGGTCTGTGATGAAGGGTGCCAGCTTCTTCTGAAGGACTCCCACTTTATCAGGAATGGAAGCAGTGTGAACCGACAGATTTTCTGTTCTTGTTGGGCTCCAGCTAATACTAATGGGTTCAGCTTTACCTCACTGTACCGCATGTGATATCACTGATTTCTCCCAACTATCTACCCTGCAGGCTTCAAGCTCCAGCATCAAGTGTGGAGACAAGAGCCTTGCAGAGGCTTAACCAGGTTCCACAATTATGTAAATTGAAATCTGTGTACCAAATACACATATTGACACACGTACACGTCTACCTATATATACATCTGTATATATTTATATCGTAGTGCTTCTGCTTCTCTGATTGAACCCTAATATGGTCTTGATTCAGCATAGTAAAATTTCCATATTGTTCTTTAAGAATGTCTCAGCTCTTTCTGACCTTTAATATTTTTGTATACATTTTAGAATCATTTTATCAACTTTCATGCACACACACATATACTTGCACATACATCTCTTGGAATTTGATTGAGATTGCACAAATCTGTATCTTAGTGTAGAGAGAACCAAGATCTTTCCATATTGGGTTTTCTGGACCTGTGCTTTTCAGACGTTTGATATGCATACAATCCACAAGATGTTCTTGTTAAAATACAATTTCTGATTCAGTAAGTCTGGGGTGGAGCCCAAGATTCTGATTTTCTTATAAGCTCCTAGATAATGCTGATGCTGCTGGTCAGTTGGGCATACTTTGGATAGCAACGGTTTAGACAGAGCATGTCTCTCCATTTAATTTCTCTAATAATATTTATAGTTTCCTGTATAAAGGTCTTGCAAATATATTGTTCCTAGGTGTTTGAAAGTTTATAAATTATACCTATATTTTAAATTTTTATATTCCATTTGTTGTTGATTTATAGCAATGCAATTGATTTTTTATATGACTTTGTCTTGCTAAACTCACTTATTAATTCTAATAATTTATCTCTACAATCTTTTGGATTTTCTACAAATATAATTATCATATTAAAATGACAATTTTATGTCTTCCTCTCTACACCATTTATATTTTATTTCATTTTCTGGCTTGACTTTCCTGATGGGGAAATCTCTAGGACAGTGTTGAATATCACTGAATGGTGAGAGCAGACATTTTTATTTGGTCTTGAATATCCCAATCTCAAAGGGAAGTCTTGTCATATTTGATTATTAAGTGTGGTTCTCTAGGATTTTTGTATGTATATTTTACCAGATTAAGAGCATTTCCTTTGATTCTTATGAATTTTTAACATAAATGGTTGTTTAATTTCATCAATGTATTTCTGCATTTATCAAGACAATCTAATTATTTTCTTCCTTATTCTGTTAATGTGATGAAATCTATCGATTGAGCTTTGAATGTTACATCAACATTGCATTCCAGCAATGAACTCAGCTTAGTTATGACATATATTGTCCTTTCTGTATGTTGTTTAGCGGTTTTGCTTGTACATTACTATGATTTGCCTGTAATTCTCCCTACTAATATTGTCCTCAGTTTTTGTGATCAAGATCGTACTGGCCTCATATAAAATCGAGGAATGTCTGCTCTGCAGATTTCTTTTCTTTTTTCTTTTTTAAAATTTATATCCAAATTAGTTAGCATATAGTGCAACAATGATTTCAGGAGTAGATTCCTTAGTGCCCCTTACCCATTGAGCCCGTCCCCCTCCCACAACCCCTCCAGTAACCCTCAGTTTGTTCTCCATATTTGTGAGTCTCCTCTGTTTTGTCCCCCTCCCTGTTTTTACATTATTTTTGTTTCCCTTCCCTTATGTTCATCTGTTTTGTCTTTCAAAGTCCTCATATGAGTGAAGTCATCTATTTTTATCTTTCTCTGACTAATTTCACTTAGCATAATACCCTCCAGTTCCATCCACATAGTTGCAAATGGCAAGATTTCATTCTTTTTGATTGCCAAGTAATACTCCATTGTATGTATGAATGTGTGTGTGTGTGTATATATATATATATATATATATATATATATATATATATACATATACCATGTATATATATATATATATATATATATATATATATATATAACACACACACACACACACACCATTTCTTCTTTATCCATTCATCCATCGATGGACATTTGGGCTGTTTCCATACTTTGGCTATTGTTGATAATGCTGCTATAAACATGGGGGTGCATGTGTCCCTTCGAAACAGCACACCTATATCCCGTGGATAAATGCCTAGTAGTGCAATTGCTGGGTCGTAGGGTAGTTCTATTTTTAGTTTTTTTGAGGAACCTTCATACTGTTTTCCAGAGTGGCTGCACCAGCTTGCATTCCCACCAACAATGCAGAAGAGATCCTCTTTCTCCGCATCCTCGCCAGCATCTGTTGTTGCCTGAGTTGTTCATGTTAGCCATTCTGACAGATGTAAGGTGGTATCTCATTGTGGTTTTGATTTGTATTTCCCTGATGATGAGTGATGTGGAGCATTTTTTCATGTGTCGGTTGGCCATCTGGATGTCTTCTTTGGAGAAGTGTTTATGTCTTTTGCCCATTTCTTCACTGGATTATTTGTTTTTTGGGTGTTGAGTTTGATAAGTTCTTTATAGCTTTTAGATACTAACCCTTTATCTGATATGTCGTTTGCAAATATCTTCTCCCATTCTGTCAGTTGCCTTTTAGTTTTGCTGATTGTTTCCTTCGCTGTGCAGAAGGTTTTTATTTTGATGAGGTCCCAGTAGTTCATTTTTGCTTTTGTTTCCCTTGCCTCTGGAGATGTTGAGTAAGAAGTTGCTGCAGGCCAGATCAAAGAGGTTTTTGCCTACTTTCTCCTCGAGGATTTTGATGGCTTCTTGTCTTACATTGAGGTCTTTCGTCCATTTTGAGTTTATTTTTGTGTATGGTATAAGAAAGTGGTCCAGGTTCATTCTTCTGCATGTTGCTGTCCAGTTTTCCGGCACCACTTGCTGAAGAGACTGTCTTTATTCTATTGGATATTCTTTCCTGCTTTGTCAAAGATGAGTTGGCCATACATTTGTGGGTCCATTTCTGGGTTCTCTATTCTGTTCCATTGATCTGAGTGTCTGTTCTTGTGCCAGTACCATACTGTCTTGATGATTACAGCTTTGTAGTATAGCTTGAAGTCCGGGATTATGATGCCTCCTGCTTTGGTTTTCTTTTTAAAGATTGCTTTGGTCGGGGCACTGGGTGGCTCAGTCAGTTGAGCGTCTGGCTTCAGCTTGGGTCACGATCTCACAGTCTGTGAGTTCGAGCCCCGCGTCGGGCTCTGTGCTGACAGCTCAGAGCCCAGGGCCTCTTTCAGATTCTGTGTCTCCCTCTCTCTCTAACCCTCCCCCGTTCATGCTCTGTCTCTCTCTGTCTCAAAAATAAATAAATGTTAAAAAAAATTTTTAAATTGCTTTGGCTATTCGGGGTCTTTTATGGTTCCATACAAATTTTAGGATTATTTGTTCCAGCTCTGTGAAGAATGCTGGTGTTACTTTGATAGGGATTGCACTGAATATGTAGATTGCTTTGGGTGGTATTGACATTTTAACAACATTTGTTCTTCCTATCCAGGAGCATGGACTCTTTTCCCATTTTTTTGGTGTCTTTTTCAATTTCTTTCATAAGCTTTCTATAGTTTTTAGTGTATAGATTTTTCACCTCATTGGTTAGATTTATTCCTAGGTATTTTATGGTTTTTGGTGCAACTGTAAATGGGATCGATTCCTTGATTTCTCTTTCTGTCGCTTCATTGTTGGTGTATAGGAATGCAACCGATTTCTGTGCGTTGGTTTTATATCCTGCAACTTTGCTGAATTCATGAATCAATTCTAGCAGATTTTTGGTGCCATCTTTTGGGTTTTCCTTATAGAGTATCATGTCATCTGTGAAGAGTGAAAGTTTGACCTCCTCCTGGCCGATTTGGATGCTTTTTATTTCTTTGTGTTGTCTGATTGCAGAGGCTAAGACTTCAAATACTATGTTGAATAACAGTGATGAGAGTGGACATCCCTGTCTTGTTCCTGACCTTAGGGGGAAAGTTCTCAATTTTTCCCCATTGAGGATGATATTGGCATTGGGTTGTTCATAAATGGCTTTTATGATCTCAAGGTATGCTCCTTCTATCCCTACTTTCTTGAGGGTTTTTATCAAGAAAGGATGGTGTATTTTGTCAAATGCTTTCTCTGCATCTATTGAGAGGATCATATGGTTCTTGTCCTTTCTTTTATTGATGCGATGAATCACGTTAATTGTTTTGCGGATATTGAACCATACCTGCCCCCCAGGTATAAACTCCACTTGCTCGTGATGCATAATTTTTTTAATGTATTGTTGGATCTGGTTGGCTAATATCTTGTTGATGATTTTTGCATCCATGTTCATCAGGGAAATTGGTCTATAGTTCTCCTTTTTAGTGGGGTCTCTGTCTGGTTTGGAATCAACATAATGCTGGCTTCATAGGAAGAGTTTGGAAGTTTTCCTTCCATTTCTATTTTTTGGAACAGTTTCAAGAGAATAGGTGTTAACTCTTCCTTAAATGTTTGGTAGAATTCCCCTGGAAAGCCACCTGCCCTGGACTCTTGTTTTTTGGGAGATTTTTGATTACTAATTCAATTTCCTTGCTGGTTATGGGTCTGTTCAAATTTTGTATTTCTTCCTGTTCCAGTTTTGATAGTGTATATGTTTCTAGGAATTTGTCCATTTCTTCCAGATTGCCCATTTTTGGCATATAATTGCTCATAATATTCTTTTATTATTGTTTTTATTTCTGTTGTGTTGGTTGTGATCTCTCCTCTTTCCTTCTTGATTTTATTTATTTGGGTCCTTTCCTTCTTCTTCTTGATCAAACTGGCTAGTGGTTTATCAGTTTTGTTAATTCTTTCAGAGAACCAGCTTCTGGTTTCATTGATCTGTTCTACTGTTTTTTTGGTTTCGATAGCAATCATTTCTGCTCTAATCTTTATTATTTCCTGTCTTCTGCTGGTTTTGGGTTTTATTTGCTATTCTTTTTCCAGCTCCTTAAGGCATAAGTTTAGGTTGTGTATCTGAGATCTTTCTTCCTTCTTTAGGAAGGCCTGGATTGCTATATACTTTCCTTTTATGACTGCCTTTGCTGCGTCCCAGAGGTTTTGGGTTTTGGTGTTATCATTTTCATTGGCTTCCATATACTTTTTAATTTCCTCTTTAACTTCTCAGTTAGCCCATTCATTCTTTAGTAGGATGTTCTTCAGTCTCCAAGTATTTGTTACCTTTCCAAATTTTTTCTTGTGGTTGATTTTGAGTTTCATAGCGTTGTGGTCTGAAAATATGCACAGTATGATCTCGATCTTTTTGTACTTACTTAGGGCTGATTTGTGTCCCAGTATATGGTCTATTCTGGAGAATGTTCCATGTGCACTGGAGAAGAATGTATATTCTGCTGCTTTAGGATGAAAGGTTCTGAATATATTTGTTAAGTCCATCTGGTCCAGTGTGTCATTCAAAGCCATTGTTTCCTTGTTGATTTTTTGATTAGATGATCTGTCCATTGCTGTGAGTGGGGTGTTGAAGTCTACTCTTATGGTATTACTATTGATGAGTTTCTTTATGTTTGTGATTCATTGATTTATATATTTTTTGCTCTCATATTTGGCGCATAAATGTTTACAATTGTTAGGTCTTCTTGGTGGATAGACCCCTTGATTATGATATAATGCTCTTCTGCATCTCTTGATATGGTCTTTTTTTTAAAGTCTAGATTATCTGATATAAATATGGCTACTCCGGCTTTCTTTTATTGACCATTAGCATGATAGATGGTTCTCCATCCCCTTATTTTCAATATGAAGGTGTCTTTAGGTCTAAAGTGGGTCTCTTGTAAACAGCATATAGATGGATCTTTTTTTTTTTATCAATTCTGTTACCCTTTGTCTTTTGATTGGAGCATTGAGTCCATTGACATTTAGAGTGAGTACTGAAAGATGTGAATTTATTGCCATTATGATGATTGTAGAGTTGGAGTTTCTGGTGGTGTTCTCTCGTCCTTTCTAATCTTTGTTGCTTTTGGTATTTATTTATTTATATATATATTTTTTCATTTTTTCTCCCCTCAGAGAGTCTCCCTTAAAATTTCTTGCAGGGCTGGTTTAGTGGTCACAAAGTCCTTTAATTTTTGTTTGTCACAGAAACTTTTTATCTCTCCTTCTATTTTGAATGACAGCCTTGCTGGATAAAGAATTCTTGGCTGCATATTTTTCTGATTCAGCACATTGAATATATCCTGCCACTCCTTTCTGGCCTGCCAAGTTTCTGTGGATAGGTCTGCTGCAAACCTGATCTGTCTTCCCTTGTAGGTTAGGGACTTTTTTTCCCTTGCTGCTTTCATGATTCTCTCCTTGCCTGAGTATTTTGTGAATTTGACTATGATATGCCTTGTTGATGGTTGGGTTTTGTTGAGTCTAATGGGGGTCCTCTGTGCTTCCTGGATTTTGACGTCTGTGTCTTTCCCCAGGTTAGGAAAGTTTTCCGCTGTGATTCACTCACATAACCCTTCTACCCCTATTTCTCTCTCTTCCTCCTCTGGGACCCCTATGATTCTGATGTTCCTTTTGAATGAGTCACTGATTTCTCTAATTCTTATATTCGTGCTCTTTTGCCTTAATCTCTCTCTTTTTTTCTGCTTCATTATTCTCTATAAGTTTGTCTTCTATATCGCTGATTCTCTGTTCTGCCTCATTCATTCTTGCCGCTGTTGCATCCATCTATGATTGCAGCTCAGTTACAGCATTTTTCATTTTATTCTGGTTATTTTTTACTTCTTTTATCTCTGCAGAAAGGGATTCTAATCTGTTTTTGATTCCAGCTAGTATTCTTATTATCGTGATTCTAAATTCTGGTTCAGACATCTTGCTTGTATCTGTGTTGGTTAAATGCCTGGCTGTCATTTCTTTGTGCTCTTTCTTTTGGGGTGAATTCCTTTGTTTTGTCCTTTTGAAGGGAGAAAAGACATTAATGTGGTAGAAAAATTGAAATAAAAAAGTAAAATTAAAAAAATATTAAAATTAAAAATTGAACATACACCCACACACAAAAATCGAATAGATGATGCTAGACCCTAGGTGTCTTTTGGTCTGGGTGTTTAAAGTAGTTTGACAGATTAGAGAAAAAAAATGGGGGGAGGGAAGAAAAAAAAGGAAATCATTTGAGAATTTGAATAAAATGAATAGACTTAAGTTGACTAAAATGGGATGATGGGGGTAAAATAGAATTTGAAAAAATATATCCAAAAGTAAAGTATACAGTAGAAAAAAAATTAAAGAAAAATATTTTTAATAAAAATTATAAATAAATATGATTTTTTTCTTTTTCTGTATTTAAGAAAAAAGAAAAGAAACGAAAAAGAAAAAAGATTAAAAAAAGAAATCATTTGAAAATTTGAAAAAGTGAATACACTGTAGTAGACTAAAATAAAATGACGGAAGTAAAATAGAATTTGAAAACAATTACATACAAGCAAAAAATATAGTAAGAAATTAAAAAAATATTTTTAATAGAAATTAAAAGTAAAAATGAAAATTTTCTCTTTCTGCCTTCAAGAAAAAGAGAAGAAACGAAAAAGAAAAAAAGAAAAAGAAAGAAAAAAGGAAATTGTTTGAAAATTTGAAAGGTGAATACACAGAAGTAGACTAAAATAAAATGATGGAAGTAAAGTAGAATTTGAAACAATTTACACAAAAGTAAAAAATATAGTAATAAAAATTAAAGACAGATATTTTTAATAAAAATTGAAAATAAAAATGAATTTTTTCTCTTTCTGTATTCAAGAAAAATAAAAGTGCAAAAGAGAAAAAGAAAAAAAAAAGAAAATTGAATAGATGAACCTGCTAACAGATTGAAGTAGGACTGAAATTGCTTCGTTTTCCGTTAGAAGTCAGTCTATATAGCGGTTTGTAGTCTATAAACTAAGCCAGCGGAGAGACTTGTGCTCTTGAAGAGCAAAGTTGACCCACTTGGGCAGGGCTCAGTGTAACAGCTCCGCTCTCCGCTAGATGGAGCTGCTAGCCTAGTGGGGTGGATTGTTGCAGCGCTCAGAGGTGCGTATGCACTTGCGCAGGAGCGGGTGGGGGGGGGGGCGTGGAAATGGCACCACCCAGCTACCCAGTCTGTTCTCCGGGATCAGCAATCGTGTACCCATCCTCTGTCTTCAGCTCTCGTCTACTCCCTGGTTTTTCACTGTCCGTGACCAGGCCCCCGGCAGTACCTCTCTCCCAAGTGTTGTCTCAGATGTGGCTGTTATCCCCGGCTCCTTACTTGGAAAGACTGCGCTTTGACCCGTTCCGCCCCTCTGCGGGAGGGTCTCACCGAGCAATGGCTGAATGAGCAATGGCCGAATGTCGGCTGCACCCAGGAACGCTTGCTGGACCCTGCTGCTGCCAGTGCCCCGAGACTGTGGCCAGGTGCCAGCCCGCCCCAGAAAATGTTCGCGAGATAGTGTAGCAGCAGCGTTTCAGGGATTATGGAAAATCACAACACACGTCTGGCACCAGGCTTCACCCTTAACGACCTTGTTCCAGCACCAGCAAATGTAGCCACCTTCTGGGGTCTGCTGGGACCAGGTGGCTTCAACAGTCTCTACCAAATGTCCTTCCAGCAGTGGAACCGCTTTTCCCCGTGTGGCCCGAGAACCTCCCGGACACCACTCTGCTCCTGGGGATTCGCCCTTCCCACCAGAGCACCGCCAGGTATGAAGCTGCGGAGTTGCAGCCTTTGCGCTCCCCTTGTTTACAGTCTTAATGGAATTTAAACCCTCTCCCTTCTCCTTTCTCCCTTTTTAGTTTTAGTCCCTGCGGCTGTTTCCAATTTTCCACTTTCTCTCCAGCTGCTTTGGGGAGGGGTGCCTTTCCTGTATTCTCCCCCTCCCCAGTCTCCGTCCTCTCTCTACCCGCAAAAGCAGTTCCCTAACTTCGCGGCTTCTTACTCCCCAAGTTCAGCTCTCCGCGCCGTGTACCTGCTGAGTTCTGTGGTTCAGGTTGTGCAGATTGCTGTGTTCATTCTCCAATCAGTTTGTTAGGTGTGTAGGATGGTTTAGTGTTGTTCTGGCTGTATTTCATGGACCTGCAGATCTTTTCTACCCTATGGAAAGTGTTTTGTATAATTGACATCATTTTTTCATTTAATATTTGGTAGTATTCAAAATGAAACCATCTGGCCCTATAATTTTCTTGGGAAAAGATGCTTATGTACAGATTTGACATTTCATATCTTTCATGTATTTTTGCTACTCTGGGTAAATTGTGTGTTTCCAGGAATTTGTACATTTCAACCTATATTTATAATTTTGCTAGCATAGAGTTGTTTATATTTATTTTTCTTTTATTGCTTATTTTTCTTGCCTCTTACAAGCTTTTATTCATTTCTAATTCACACATTTAAGCCTGTCAGAGTTCCTCTAAACTTTAGGTGCATCACCCAAGGTTTGATGTTGTTTGTATTTTCTAATTTACCTTGTGATTTCCTTGTTGAATTAATGGAATTTGTCATACGAATATTTATTAATTTCTAAACATATGAGATATTCTAGTTACTTTTTGTTAAAAATATATTTGTAGGTTAAATCTACTATAGTCAGAGAACAAATGAGATATTTGCTGTGATGTGCTTTACTGCCAGAGGTGGATTAATTTTTTAAAATGTTCCATATTCCTGAAAGAATGTATTATCTGCAGATATTTGATGCAAGGTTTTATAGGTATTCATTTGGTAAGGTTTACTAATCATATAAGTTAAACTTTCCAGACCCTTATTGATATGTGCCTGCTTGTTAAATCAGTTACTGAGAGAATTTTGTTAAAAATCTCTCAGAATTTTGGCTCTTCTATTGTATTTTATTAATTTTGGCTTTGAGTTTGCTTCTAGATTATAAAAATTATCCAGTGATTTGCATATTTTGCCATTATGAAGTGCCTGTCTCTGTCATTATCAATTTAAAAAAATGATATTAATATATTTATAATAATTATAAATATTGTCTGACATTAATATGATTACTTCAACTTTCATTTAAATTCCACATTATATGTCTTTCCATCTTTTGTTTTTAAAATTTTTTGCTCTTTTATTTCCACTGTGTTTCTATAAGTAGAACATAGTTGGATTTTGTTTTTGATCTACTATGATTCTTTAACTTTAATCGGAGAATTTAGATCATGTATATTTAATCTAAGTACTGATATAATTGAGTTTAATCATACTTAGTGATTTCTATTTTTCATCCATACTATGTTTTTCTTCTTTCTTGCTTCCTTTTGTACTAATTATGTTTTATTATTCCATTGACCATCTTTTTCCCATTTGCTTGGAAGTTACATATTCTTTTACTATTTTGGTAGTGGTTTTCTTAGAAATTACAGTGTAAGATTTTTTTATTATAAAGCCTAAAATTGTAATTTTCTCCTGTTCTTACATAATGCAAGGACTTCAGAACAACTTAAGTTTATTTATCCACCCCTAACTTATATGCTATTGCTATCACTTACTATATTTTTTATGTTTTAAACCCTATTGTACATTATTAATTATTAATACCATCAGTCACAAACTGAGGGTTGATGGGGGGGTGGGAGGGAGGGGAGGGTGGGTAATGGGTATTGAGGAGGGCACCTTTTAGGATGAGCACTGGGTGTTGTATGGAAACCAATTTGACAATAAACTTCATATATTGAAAAAAAATACCATCAGTCAAATTAGATTTAGCCTCATATTTACACTTATATCCTCTTTCATTTTTTTCACTTTGTCCTCTTTAAAATGTATCTTAAAATTTTTTCTTCTTCATCACTTAAAAAAAGGAGGAAGAAAAGACTAAAAGGAAGAGGAAAAAGAAAGAAAGCTTTCTAATGCATTCTTTTGTCTTATGGATAAGAAATTAATCACACTGAATAGGCTGTTTTTGTAGAGTCAGTGACAGTATAAAAAAATCAATAAATCTCAATCTTCTTGTTCCTTCTCAAAAAATATGTATAATCTTATTTTTTCTATTGAGAAATTAATGGACTAATTGTGGCTTATTTTCAAGTTAATTTTTTCCTATTTTTGTTTTAAGGTTTTTTTTTTCTCTCTTTGGCATTAGATTTTGGAAGTTTTGTTATGATGTGTAATAGGTATAGATGTCTTTTGTTGTATCCTAATTTGTACTGAAAGGGCTTCTTGAATCTGTGGCTTGAAGTCCTTCATCATTTTTTGAAAGTTCGTATTCATTATCTTATAAATACTGCTTTTGCATTATTCCAACTTTTTCTTTTTGTGCTTCATTAACATGTAGGTCTAACCTTCTTCACTCTAATTTTTGGTCTCTTACTCTATCTTTTGTATTTTCTATCTTGTTGTCTCTGTCCTATATACTGAAGTTTTTTTGACCTTTCAATCTATAGACTTTCTCTTGATTATTGTCTAGTAGGCTGTTCAACTCATCCACCAAGTTGTTTCAGTTATTTTAAGGTTCCGTCCTAGAATTTCTTTCTTTTTTTGTTTCCAGGTCTCTGCCAAAATTCTTGATCTTACTTTTTGTTTTCTTGTAAACGAAAAAGATGGTGATTTTAAAGCCTGAATCTGATTACTACACTCTTCGGACACTATATAGGGCTATTCTTATTTCTTGCTTCTACTAGTTTAAATTATAATGCCTTGTCTCTTTGTGTGCCTTTTTTCTTCTTTTTTTTCTTTTTCTTTTTCTTTTTCTTTTTCTTTTTTTTTTTTTTTTTTTTTTTTTTTTTTGCAAAAATTACATGTAGAAATACTCTGAGGTCCTGGAGAGTCCTCCAGAGATCATTTACGTTTGATTTAGTAAAGGACGTGTGACAATTAGGTATCCTGATTGCTTTAAGGCAATTTCTTGGACTGAAATAATGTGAAGCTTAGCCACACTTCTTATAAATAAAGCCTACCTTTTTTGGTTCATCTCTGCCACTGAAGAGGAATCTTTTGGAATTCACGGCTCAATGGGATTACGGTTTCCCTCCGCTCTGTTTTTGACGCTGGCGCTGGAACTCCAATCCCAGCCTCTCAGCGCCACCAGCTTTCACAGTTACTGTTCAGTTTCTCAGCCTCACATCAACCTCACTGATTTACCAAATGCCCTCTGGATAAATGTGACCCTAAATGCCAGGGTCACTGTCTCTCTCTGGCCCCTGTCCTTTCACTGGCTCTCATTTACTTTTTTTTCACTGTCTTATAACTTCTCTGATGCTTTCAAGTAAATTTAAAGAATAGTTTTTCTGGACAATTTTAATAAAACATTCTGAATTACCTAGTAGCCAACAGGGGCAGAATTTCTCCCATATTCTCCTCTTTAAATTGTCCTTGAAGCAGATTTGCAAACCCATTTCTACCCCACACTCCTTTTAAATTGGTATATATGCAAAATCCTTTCTTCTCTAACTAAAGAGCTAATATTGAAATACAAAAATATATAATTATGAATTTTTAAAAAAATTAACTCCTTTAAGTATAAAGTGGGAAGGCTTAATTTGAACAGAAAGGAGTGAAGTAAATAAATGTAATTCCTTAAATGGACAATTGCCTGTTTTTTTAAATTTATTTATTTTGAGAGGGAGGCACAAGTGGGGAAGAAGCAGAGAGAGAGAAGGAGAGAGAGAGAGAGAGAGAGAGAGAGAGAGAGAGAGAGAATTTCAAGCAGGCTCCGCATAGTCATTGCAGAGCCCAACATGGAGCTTGAACTCACAAACTGGGATGTCATGACCTGAGCCAAGGTCTGATGCTTAACCAAGCGAGCCAGCTAGGTGCCCCCAACCGCCTTGTTCTGTAGCCCAACATCCAAATACTTTTTTTAGTTGGGGGAAGCCCCTCTGTGTGTGTTTTGTTGAAAGGCAAAATCCTTGCTTACACCTCTCCCAGTGAAGGTCAGTGGGTGAGTGCTAGTCTCTCTTTACCTATTCAGAGCCAGGGCAAAAAAGGATACAGGGTCAAGTAATCAAATTCTCCTTCTCAGGACTTCGGCTTTCAGGAGAATGATAAGACTGAGCAAAACTGAGAAATTACTCACAGTGAAGACCACAGGGTTTTGAGCCTAGAAAGAGAAGATACATGTGATGTTGAGCAACAGTATCTGCATGAATGTCCAGCAGCAGAGTGTCCAGAGTTCCAGATGTCTGAAATATTATCCTAGCTCAGTTGATTGGCTTCCAAACTTCTCTTTCTTGCATGTTTGCAGAGCCTGGCTATTCAGATTTCTAGTTGATACGCTTCCAAAAAATTGCTTTTCGCTTTAAATTAGCCAGCATTAATTCTGTTGCTTGGGAATTGGTTCAGTGGAGATCAATTAACAAAATTTCCGTTGAAGGATATAAAATAACTCAGAATTTCTTATAATGAATATATTTAATTTGCTAAGATGTGTGTAATCTGAATTACATGCACATATTTCAATAATAATTTTATTCTTCTGATTTAAAGGAAATACATGACTACTTCAGAAGATGTTATTCATATATTTTTTTAAAGATTCTTATTTATGGATTTTAACAAATTAAAATTGAGTTAGAAGATACATAATCAATCACTGAAATAATTTCCTCAGTGATGTGGCTTATTAACAATTGAAGATATAGATTCAAGAGAAGCTATTAAGATACATTAAGTTCCATTTCTTTAAATTTATTGCAAAATTCCATTTTACATATGTCATTGTATTAAATTCAAGCTTCAGGATTTGAAGTTTAGCTGACTGCAAGTTGCCGAAGAAGAGCTACGATGCTACCCTTGATCAGTTTGATAATACAGAAAGACTGATCTAAATTAAATGCTAAAAGTGAGGTCCTATTTAGTAGAAAAGCAAGGTGCTCAAGAAAAATACCATTTTCCAGTCATTTTTCATGAAAACAACTGATATGATGAAAGATGATCCAAGAAAGGGGATCAGTTGAGCCAATGATATTAATAATAATCTAGACTAGCAGCTGATATTTAGGAGATGTCAATCCACAGGATAGGAAAAGGATTCTATGTGGTGAGGGGAAGGATCCCTTATAGAAGAGTGAGGTAAGACCAGAAAGAAAAGAACAGTCCAGAATCTCAGAAATATAAACATTAGCTCTCTCACCATTCCCCACCTCTAGGAAGGGGCAGGGCTACATTCAGAGTCACAGACATGGCTTTGGAATAAGAACAAACAAACGAAAAAGAAATTCCAAGGATATGATTTGAGGCACATGGAGGGAAGAGAAGGACGCATGAGGTAAGGTTCCTGGGATTGAGCACACATTTTTGGAATGGACTATTGCACTATTCTGTGGAATATCACAGGGGATATTCCTGAGGATATATCACAGGGGACTGAGGAATATCACAGGGGACTAGTGGTGAACATTATCTGCCTCCCAGGCAATTCTCCAATAGCCCCTTTAATCTACAGGAATCTCTGCCCTTGAGCCAATGAGCACAATAGAAGGTCCCCTACTCTCTGATCACTATCTCTTTTTATTGATGTTTCTGTGTGAGAAGAGATAGTAGAAAAGGAGCAAACAACCTTTGAAAAAAACATCATCTGTGACTTCCTACTTGGTCCCTAAGAAGTCTTGAGGCAAACTGATTAAAACAAAGAAAATTAGTAAAACTTCACGGGGGCTTTGAACCTCAAACCAGTCATAGCAGGTAAGTTGCTGGACACCTTCTAAGCACTCACTGAGTGGTAGCTATTTTTATTGGGTAAGTTGTGTGGGACTTCCTCCTCCTACAGCCTAGCCTGAGCCATCCCAATTAGTCTGCATCTAACCCTCTAACTGTTTCAGAGTGATAAGGCTGACAAGCTTAGATGAACTTTATCTACATAAATTCCTGAAACAACAGAAATTAATGCAGAACCCATTATCAGAAATCATAGTATAGCTGGTACACAGCTCTGATCATTGCAAATGAGGTTTCAACTAGACCCAAGAGCACTTTAAGTTCTTTTGAAGTGTTTTCCAAATCGGAAAATCTTTCTCTTAAAAGCTTTTCTGAAAATTAACATGGATCTTGACCAAGGATGATTGGTCTCTTCCCAAGGAAGTGTTATGCTCGTTAAGTTATGCTGAGTAGCCTGGCATGTGCTGTATTCCTTTAACATGTTTTCTGTATTAAAATTAACTTAAAGTCATCAAATGTTTATTTTAACCAATGCCTCCATGTGAAAGTATGGATTGAGTCTAACGTGAAGAAAAGGACGTATTTACTCTGGGGAATAATAACAATGTGTTTGTTCCAAACAGAGCTCTTTTCTAGAAAGAAAATTCATATTGACAGATTAGGGATGGCTTGAATTCTAAGTTTCTCTGATTGATACCTTCAACTCCCAATGAAGTTACATGAGCATGTATGTAATTCTGTGCAGTTAATCAGATGATTTGATTAGTATAAAAAGTGACTCAGGGAAGTCTTATTTTTGAAGGACTATTTTTCATTATAAAATGTCTTTTTTGTTTTTTAAATAAAGAAACCTAGTGGAAGAAAGTAGCCACGATTCCACTCTCCCATTACACAAAGGTTTAGCGGGATTTAAGTGTATTCTATTTTTTAAACAAAGTTATGATCACACAACATCTACAATTCCGTGTCTTCCTTAATGCTGTGCCAGGTACTATGTTAATAATTGCATATTAGTAACACATTTAAATCTTATAATATCACGTGCATTACTGTTATCTACATTTTACAAATGAAAGCAATAAGGCACAGATTGTCAAGTAATTTGCTTAAGATCTTTCAAGAAAGTGATGGGGTTGGAATGTTAACTCTAGCTGTCTGAATCTCTGTGACAGAATGTGAGCATTTTAAGTGGCTGTGCGATATCTCACTCAATGACTACATTGCCCTCTTCATTGTTGAATGTTTAGGTTGTTTGCAAACACTGCCTAATGGGAAATATGACCAGAGACCAGATTTCCAAGAGAAGAATTACTAAATCAAAAGACTTGAATATTTTCTTTTGATATTCAGGATTTTTAAAATTTTAAGTAGTTAAATCTGCTGATCTATTATGGTCACTTCTATTGCTGCTATGCTTATGGAGAATAAACAATATAATTTGTCATATTGTAGGTAGCATAAGACTTTCAAAAGGATAGAAAGAAAATTTCTGTACCATATATTAAGAAATCCATCATTGCATTCACGATTATATAATTAGAAGGACAAGATTATCTATAGAGAAGGATCCCCAAAGAGACTTCTGGTCATTGTCTATGTATACATTACATGGACAAAGTATAGAAGTGATCTTGAAACTTCTTGACTCCTGAGATAACTGCAAAGTCTTCTTTGTCAATATTCTTATTGACCTGTTCTGAATGTTGACACTATTCTCAATGCTCATTGGCATTTGGAGATTAAGCACAGCTCTGACACTCGAAGGAGATATGTCATGGTAAAAATTAAAGAAAACTCTTTTGTTTTAGTAAGGATTCTTTGGTTGTATGAAACAGAAATAAAAAATGAAAATAGCTTTATTGAAAGGCTACTGGGTAACCCATATACTCAAAGGGAAGGTTTAACAAGTAAAATTTGGTATTGAAAGGACTTAGATAAGCAGCTTTGGGGAACCTAGTCAGGAACTGTGGATGGTTTCTTTTACAAACTGGTACTGGAATAAATTTCATCATTGTGACTTCATTAGAAATTCAGATTCCTGGGACAAAGTCCGATTGGCTTATCCCTTAACGAAGGCTGGGAATGGGGGTTGGACAAGACTGGATTGGACAGTCACAGTGCTAGTGGGAGGATTTGTAGAAAGCTGAGCAAGCAGGAACAACAGATGCCAAATTCAATTTTCATCTTAATGTGGTAATAGAAGCTTAGAAGTCAATAACTTCTTAAATAGCCAGGAAGAATCTTCGTGTTGGCAAGCCCATGTAATGGAATGTCTTAATCAGTAGGCTGTAGCACTGTTAACAACCTCACAAAGACATTGCTTTGATTTGCTGAAGACTTTCAAATTTAGCCAAACAGAAGAATACACTCTAGTTGTTATAAGCTCTAGTTCTAAAATGGAAGCAGAAAACACAAAATCAAGGATGGGTTGGCAGTTAACGTGACAGGTAAAGCGTAGCACTTACCATCCAGGCAAGGCCAGGAACAAAATACTAGGAAGCAGAGTTGGAAACACCAAGTATATGTGGGATACACAAAGAATCTAACTGCAATGGTGGTTCAACCAAGGTCACAGTTGGTGAGGGATGAAGAGAGTGAAGAGCATAGGAATAGCAGGATATAAAAAATTATTTGGGAAAGTGGCTTTTAACAGTAGAGTTCATTTTGGAAGACTCCGAACCAGTGGACCAAATAACATACTTATAGCACCATCCAAGGGGTAAAAAAAAGAACCAAGGAAGAATCATTAGAAAAAAGTTTAACTTTTTTTTCTCTAAATGCAATGGAGTAATCTTTGGGTTTATTTTTTCATTTCATTTTATTTTAAGTTTTAATTTTTATTTATTTTGAGAGAAAGAGAGGCAGAGAGAGAGGAAAAGAGAGAATCCAAGCAAGCTCCGTGCTGACAGCACAGAGCCAGCACTGGGTTCCATCTCACAAACCAGCAGATCATGACCTGAGCCCAAATCAAGAGTTGGACACTTAACCAGCTGAGCCAGCCACGTGCCCTTCTTCAGGGTTATTTTAATGGTTTTTCATTAAATGAAATGAAAATGAGATGAAATCGTTTTTCATTGTTTTATTTGAAATCCCCCTGGAAAGGGGCACCTAAATTCTTTTCAGTGTTTGGATCTATAACTGTCTTAATCTAGTCCTGTTCAGTCATTTCTCTAAGAGCATACTTTCAAAGTGATGCCCTCAGAAGGACGCTGCACCATTTGAATTCTACTGAGTATATAAATCATTAAGCAATTTTAGTCAACAGATTTTTGTTCAATGCTTACAATGACAGGCTTTGCAAATATTAAATTAAAAATTTAAAAAAATACAATATAGCTTTGTGAGGCATTTGATTTTTTTCAACAGCATTTGGCATGACTAATGTGTCCTATAATTTGATAGGCTAGGATTCTCTCTTCAGGGTGGGTGATAGCAACCCTCCCTAGTGAAAGAGGAAAATACCTGGATACCATACATTTTTAAGCTGAAGTACATTATTTGAATCACTGAAAAGATGACAAAATTGTAAGGCATTATCAGGGCAAAAATAAGCGAAAGCAGGAATCCAAATAAGTGGACAGAGCTTTTTTCCCCTGTTTCCCACCCTCTCCCACACCATCATCATTATTATCATCATTCAGCTTCTTTTTCCCTAGGGGCAAACTTGGAAGCATGATCTTCACAGCCTCTTATACATGGGGTCACAAATTATAACCCAAGTCCCTCTCAAGATGGTGTTCTAATAAGAAACCTGTTCCTGACAAAGTTGGTGACTTTGGACTCTGAACTTTATACTCAGGAGTTAAGTTAAACCAAAAATAATGCTCTCTTCCCAAAAGACTTAAAGGAAAGTTACCTAGCAGTTGAGCAGAGCAGTGTGAGAGAGGAGAATGAGAATCCGTTCCTCAGAAGTTATAATCACAACTTAGTCTTCAAAAGGGTTTCAAGCCTCAAGTCCCACACATCTAGGAGTTTAAAAAAAAAACTCAAGCTGTGAATTTTGCTTAAATAAACATGATTGGTAGTACCCATGGGTGCCTCAGAGAAGAAAAAAAAAAACTTCTATAAAGAAATAAATCTTTATCCATGTCTTCAAAGAATCTTTTCAATGATTTTCCAAGAAAAAGAGCTCCCTAAAAAAGACAATGTAAGACAGGAGGCATGCACTGAAATAAAAATCAACAGGGAGAAATAAAAACAGAATGAATCCCACAGGGACATTAAACATTGTAATAATTATGCTTTATTATACTTGAAAAATAAAAGATTAAAATATCTACAGGGAACAGTAAACCTAAACAGACAAAAAAAAAAAAAAAAAAAAAAGAGAAAACCCTGAACTGGCAGATTTTAAAAAGAACAAAACAGAACTCTTAGAAATTAAAAAATACAGCAACTAAAACTAAAAACTCAATGTTTAACTTTAATAGTAGATTAGACACAGAAAGAGAGAAATCTGGAAGAAAGGAAGATAAGTTGGAAAAAAATTTCCAGAATATAGTAGAAAGGAAATATGAAAGAGAAGTTAAAAGGCCTGAATAATTAAGTTAAACAGTTAGTGTCTCTATTTATATAATCAGATTTCTATCATGATAAGAGAGAAAGAGAATGGAACATAGGAAATGAAGAGATAATGAATGAGAATTTTCCATAACTGATGAAGATTCAAGAAGTTCCATAAGTCCCAGATATAGCACAGTGATGCTGTAAAATACCAAAAGCAAAGAGGTGGAAGAGAAAAAGAAGTAACTTCTTAACAGCATTAAGTCAGAAGACTGAATTTATATTTTCACTGTGATAAAAGGAAGTAAGTACCAAACTATTCCAAGTAAAAATATCTTTAAAATATGAGGACTGGGGTGCCTGAGTGGCTCAGTCAGTTAATCATCCGACTTTGACTCAGGTCATGACCTCAGTGTTCATGAGTTCGAGCCTCTGACAGCTCAGAGCCTGGAGCCTGCTTCCGATTCTGTGTTGTCTTCTCTCTCTGCCTCTCCCCTGCTCATGTTCTGTCTTTCTTTCTCAAAAATAAATAAACATTGAAAAAATTTAAATATAAGGACTAAATAAAGACATTTTCAGATAAACCAAAAATGAGAGCATATCCTAATATCAAGTCCTCACTAAGGAAAATTCTAAAAAAGTGATTTTTTAGGAAAAAAGAATCATGGGTGGAAGTTATGAAATGTAAGAAGCAATAAAAAGCACCTTGGTAAAAGAAAGTAAATATAAGCATGAATATTTTGTAAATGGTATTTATTGAATACCAAGCAATGTTTAAATAATTTTCATACATTAACTGATGTCATCCTCACAACCACATGAGGTAGGTTCTTCTATTTTTGTGATCCGTCTTACAGAAGAACCACAGTTGAGTTAAGTAATTTGTCCAAGGCCACATAGCTGAAAGTTGGTCATACCTGGATTTGAACTCTGGCTGCCTGGGCAAGATGGTTTTACTCACAAAATTTTTGACACCAAATGTGTGTGTGTGTGTGTGTGTGTGTTTGTTTTTTTACACTAACCAATTCTTCACTCTTTGGACACCAATCAGGTATCCTACAATTCAATTCAATCCTGGCATTAACTACCTAGCGTTAGCATCAGACTCCATAAGCTTAAAAGCTCAGGTCCACAAGATGTACCACACTTCAAATACTGTAGCAAGTATTAAGTATTAGGTTCTTTGGTTACCCACATTTCTGTCTAACTTGGCTACAAACTGGAGGTTCCCATGACCCACCCCCCAACCTGTTCATTAATTTGCTAGAATGGCTCACATAACTCAGAAAGATGGTTAACTTACTAGTTTATTATAAAGGATATAACTCAGGAACAGACAAATGGAAGAGATGCATAGGGCAAGGTGTAAGGAGCTTCCATACTTCCTCTGGGTATACCTCAATGCATTCACCAATGTAGATGCTCTCTGAATCCCATTTGTTTAGTTTTTTGTTTTTTTTTTTTTTTTTTTTTTTTTTTTTTAATGGAGGTTTTATTATGTAGGCATGCTTCATTAAATCATTAACCATTAGTAATTAACTCAATCTCTAACCCCTCTGGACTTGAAAGGTCCATCCCTCTAATCATGCCTTACTCTTTCTGAAGACTAGCCCTATCTTGAAGTTATCTAGGGGCCCCAGCCACCAGTCATCTCATTAGCATACCAAAGGCACTCTTATCATTCTGGATATTCCAAGGGTTTTAAAAGCCAAGTGCCAGGGACCAGGGATAAAGACCAAGTATATATTTCTCATTGTGTCACGCTGAGCCTGTGTTCCTAAATGCTGTACCATACAAAAATAAAGGATAACAGGGGCGCCTGGGTGGCGCAGTCGGTTAAGCGTCCGACTTCAGCCAGGTCACGATCTCGCGGTCCGTGAGTTCGAGCCCCGCGTCAGGCTCTGGGCTGATGGCTCGGAGCCTGGAGTCTGTTTCCGATTCTGTGTCTCCCTCTCTCTCTGCCCCTCCCCCGTTCATGCTCTGTCTCTCTCTGTCCCAAAAATAAATAAAAAACGTTGAAAAAAAAAAATTTAAAAAAAAAAATAAAGGATAACAGCAAATTCAGGCTTAACGGACATTAAAGTTTCATTTAGTATAGCTGAAGGTCTTCCTTTCCCTTCAATGTTAGTAAATACAAAAATAAATACATCAACTTAATGAACTATTTCTGAAATTAGATTTGGAAGATAGCAGATTACAGGAAGGAGTATGTCATATGAATACTTGCCTAGGATGGCAGTGCCAGTGGACCCAAAAAATTGGATTCACAACCAGAGCAGTATCAGGGCAGCGGCCAGGGTCCAGCACAAAAACTACACCTAAAAAAAAAAAAAAAAAAAAAAAAAAAAACCCTACACCTAAATTAAATTAAAAGCCTCCTGTTAGGGGCGCCTGGGTGGCTCAGCAGGTTAAGTGTCCAACTCTTGATCTCATAGTTCATGAGGTTGAGCCCTGCATCAGGCTCCATGCTGACAGTGCAGAGCTTGCTTAGGATTCTCTCTCTCCCTTTCTTTCTGCCTCTCCCCCTCTTTCTGCCTCTCCCCAGCTCGTGCTCTCTCTCTCTCTCAAAATAAATAAATAAACTTAAAAAAAAATCCTCATGTTTTAAAAGTAGGTCCAAGAAATCAGCGTTCAGTAGTAAAAAGACAAAGTTAGGGGCACCTGGTGGCTCAGTCAGTTAAGCATCTGACTCTTGATTTCAGCTCAGGTCATGATCTCAAGGTTTATGAGTTCGAGCCCTGCATCCGACTTTGCGCTGATAGTGTGGAGCCTGCTTGGGATTCTCTCTCTCTCTCTCTCTCTCTCTCTCTCTCTCAAAATAAATAAACTCAAAAAAATTTTAAAAAGACAAAGTTAGATGCAAGAATGCATTTAGAGACTGGACTATAAAAAATGAAGAAAGTGAAAGGAAATTAGTTGAAGGAGCCCGGGATATAAGCTGTTCTGCGTTGCTCCTAGCTGTCTATGGGATGTGGAAGATATGATACTAACACAGGTTAAAAAGGGTAGGTAGGAGGTCCAAGGGTGGGGTCAACCAGCCCATCCCTTGGCCTTGAGAATTCTTATTGTTAGGATAAACATATTGGACCAGCTGGGTTTTAAGTTTTCTTTCAACTGTAACATGTCCTTTGTGTAGAATGATTTCATGGAAATGATCCAAATGCCAGTCCTAGGTGTGATCTTTTGATTTCATGAGCTTCTACGAATGTTATAACATTAAGGCTGTATTATATTAAGATTTCAAGATAGAGAAACTCTGAGGAGGTTCCACATGGTATGAAGGGTATAAGACCTAAAGCAAAGAAGACACTCTAAATTCCTCTTGAGCTGCACACCGCAGCATCACTTGTGGCACCAGCCAAAGGAATCTCCCTGCCAATTACCTCTGTTAGAGTCGGGTACTACAGGTCAGGAACTGGGACGGAATGGACAGACCCAAAATAATCTCCCTAGAATTTGTATTTTTGCCTAAAATCAGAAAAAAAAAAAAAAGATTTAATTGGTCTGGGAGACTATCACAAGTAGGTGAAAGATAAGATTACATCTTCCAAGGGGAGACAGTCTGTGGTTGGAGAAAAGGCAAGCTCTACCGGTATTTTGGGTCCTAAATTTAATAATTGTAGCATCAAAACCCTATAATTTGGAAAAGTACTTGTGAAGATGATGTTTGCATTTTCTCTAATCACTTTCCTTTTGTTCCTATTTAGCATATGTTAAGTTCCGCATGAAATTACAGTGTTTCAGCAGCGCAAGAGAACCAAGGAAGATTTCATTTGCTTTCTTTTGCCAGGATTGGCTCAAGCATTAAAGGGAAACAGGATAATTCTAGGGATGACATGTGATGGTGTTGACGATACTAAAATGAAAACTATTGCAAGAAAATGAAACTAAAAGTCATGAAGTCAAGGCTTTCTTTTTAAGGTATCATGTTTGTCAACACTTTCTCCCCTCTCCCTCTGACAGTATGCACAGGGCTGGTGTTCAATTGCCCAGTGCTCCTCATGGGCTTCTGGGCTTGGTGTGGAAAGTTGTGCTCATCTAGCCTCCACTGGCAGAACCGCAGACTCAATCCCTGCCTGCCCAGCAGGCAAATCATCTGGCACTGCCTGCCTTTCTTCTACCCCTTGTCTACCTCTGCCTTCCTCGCCCCTGCTGTCAATGCAATTGTTCCTGCTACTGAGGTTTTCTTCTCTGGTGCCTTAGAACAGCAATAATGATGATAGTTAGGGGCTTAAAAATTCAAGAACTATTTGGTATGCATAATTGGTAGGATGTGTAGGATGGCAGAGAAGAAAGGATTCAGCATGCCTCCCAGGTTTCTGGTGTGGGCAAGGGTAGTGAGTTACCTGAAATAGGTTGATGACAAAGAAGAATAGATTTGGTAGGGGGCGGGTCATGAACTTCATTATGGAAATAGTATAAATAAACACATTCTTTTTATTGAGCCTCTACTTCTACTCTAGAGCCTCTAGCCTCTACTCTACCAGGCAAAGTTTCCAGTGCTTTAAGTGGTAGTTCTGATTCTTAGAGTAACTTTTTCAGGCAAGTGCATATACAGTTTGTTGTGATTTCCGGGACAGTCTAAGGACAATAACCAATAGGTAGTTGGATTTTCAAGTTTAAGATTCAGGAAACAGGTCAGGGTTGTAGATACAGAACTGTGTGTAGGTGGTAGTTAAACCTATGAGAGCTGATGCAATCTCCAAAATGTACATGTCAAATAAAGAAAATAGTCAGCCGAGAATAACCATAATGATATAAAGGAGAGAGCATGGGATTTGGGCTAGTTTGTTTGAATCCCAACTGAACTCTTTATTTCTCCGCCTATTTAAGCTAATAAAAGATTGTGCTTCAAAAACAGCCTCAGTTTTCTAGTTTTAACCAAATGATCCTACCTTACCTTTCCCTAGCGTAGTTTACTGGAACAGGGATAAAAACTTGGCTCAAGAAACTCTATCTAAAGGTTGAGCTGAGTTAATCGGATTTCTTAGAGCATTTGGACGAAGTGACATGGAAATTGTGACCCTTACCGTCAACCTCTCCTGCTCCCTGCTTTTATAACCAGGATACTTTATAATGACTCCAAACCAGAATTGCAGTGAAAATATTGTTTACAACTATGGAATGTTGAGTGTGAAATAATAGAAAGTCTTCTGAATTATGCAGAAATTTTCCTTTGGTAAACTAATTAAGAGGATGCCTATGAAGGTCAGCAGATAAAACAGGAAACATAAGTTCGGGGGGGAGGGTTGCAGTGGTATGTTAAGAAAAATGCTCTTTTGTACATACAAAGTAAAATGTAATAGGGAGGGGGCCTAGAACACAGAGGGGATGTGAGCAGGCAGTAGAGATGAGACAGTGCTAGCTAGGTTCCCAAGGATAAAGTCCAGCAATTGAGAGCAACTGCCCAGGTTGTGGCTATCATGTACCCCCAATCAAGTGCAGTATCCTTGAGCAGCTGCCCCCAAATGCATCAGTTCCAAAGTCCACTCCCTCCTTGGCTTTCACTCTGTGTTTCAGCTCACTTACCTAATGATTTCAGAAATGTTCCTTGACATACCAAATATGAGGGGAAGGCACCTTCATTGCTTCAGCCAGGAATCAGAAGAAGGCTCATGAGCCTGCTTCCTCCTCCATATTCCAAACTTCTCTCAGGAAGTCTAGATCTACAGTTTCCTTGGGCATGTGCAGAATATTGGTGCCCAGTGCTTTGCAACTTGCTCATTCCATTAGCTGGGTATATTTGAAACATTATTCCTTTGTAATATTCCCAAGCGCTCAATCAACTTTCTAGGTCAATCTGTTTTCCTTCAGTCATCAGCAATACACTTTAAGTTTCTTAACTTAAGCATCTCTTGAAAAACAACTGAATGATAAGTGATACTTCTTATTTTGCAAAAGATGACAAAGATTTACAATATTTTCTTTGTATCAAAAATTTTATTTTATTTTTTTTACCATACTGTATAGTTGGAGTACCAGAAAATGTATTTTGGGCATAAGCAGAAAATTACAGTCTACATTTTTATATTCAAGTATATCATTAATTTAGAGAATTTATAAATCACTCTTACCCAGTTACCAAAGTTTGTTGCCTGCATATTATAGACTACATTTCTAGATGTCCCATTCTGCAATTTTCAGCCCTTCCTTATGTATAACAATAAGTGATAAGAGATAATAATTTTTGTTAGGAGGTGCTAGAGGGCTTCAACATAAACCCCACAGAGAAGGCAATCTTAAAATGTATCATCTAAGACATCTTCAAAATTGGAATATTAAGACAGATAGCAGATAGCTCTTCAGGGTGAGTGCTAATGCCTTTGCAAGGTTTTGTTATTCCATTTATGGGATTGGACAATGACTGATGGAGCTGGTGAGAAAAGAGCTCTTAATAACCCTGGAAATTCAGCTCCTTTTTAAATCCTAACTGATGTGCATAGAGTGAGATACCTTATTGTAACATTTAGTGTGCACGTGTCTGTGTGTACACGTACATGCACACAGTGCACATGTGCCCCGTAAAGGGCAAGGACTTCTGCACTCATAAGTAAGTATGCTTGTTTGTTCTGTTTATGTGATTGTTGCTTCAAAACGAACCGATAGACATCTGGCATATGAATATTGAATGCGGATTGTTTCAATCAATATCGCCAATGTCCTGCAAAGAAGCACACAAAATGGAGGATCTGTTTGTTTCCAGGGCAGAGTCTATACTCAGTTATTTATCTTTTTGCTTTAGACTAGATTCATAGTGTTTTGTGCTTCGAGTTTTCATTTAATCAGATTATTAATCTCTTACTGACAAGATGATGTTCTGAAATTTGAGATATTTGTGTCTGCTTGGTAAAACCTTACAATTTTTAACTAAAACATCTATGTGCAAAAGATCAGGGTCAGACAAGGTCATATAATCTACAGGATCAGAAAAAGTAACAGCTTCAGAAACCCAAGGTTATCTCCTTTGCCCAAGACAGTATCTTCTGTATTTTCTACTGAGATGTGAAATTCTTTAACGAGAGATTTATTTGTCTTTAGTTTAAGTCTTTTATTTTGCAGAGAAAATGCAAATCTTGTTTAAGAGGTATATATTCTTCCACATGCACTTTAGCTTAAATAAGCCAAAGGTACTGTTTTAAGAGTAGATATGAATAGGTATTAATCTACCATGTCCGTGGATTATTAAAACAGAGATGATAACACCCACTCTGTAGGGATGGGAATGGGTTGGGACAGAGCCAAGACTTTAGTGTACTAGGGATGTGGGGAAGACCTGCCTTTATTCACTCATTCTACAATTATTTATCAAAAGCCCATTATGTAATAGGCATTATGCTAAGCTCTTGGGATACAAAAATAAACACAATAAATGCCTTCCCTGTCCCAAACAGAGCATATTGTCAAGTATATTGGTTTCCTCAGTCTGTGGTAAAAAAAAAAAAAATTACCCCAACTTCAGTGACTTAAAACAACGGAAATTTATTTTCTTGCAGTTCTGGAGGCTAGAAATCAGAAATCATAGTGTCAGCAGGGCCAGGCTCCCTCTGAAGCCTCTAGGGGAGGATGCTTCCTTGCTTCGTCCAGTGTCTAGTATCCCCAGGTATTCCTTGGCTTGTGGCCGTATAAATCCAATCTCTGCCTCTATCTGCGCATGAACTCTCTTCCTCCATTTGTCCCTGTCTTCCCTCTGTGTCTGTGAGTACTCTCCTCTTCTTATAAGTATACCAGTCGTTGAATGTAGGGTTCATTCTAAATCCAGGAGGAGTTCCTCTCCAGATTCTTAACTAATTATATCTGCATAGATGCTATTTCCAGAAAAGATCACATTCTGACATCCTGAGTGGAGATGAATTTTTGAAGGACACTAGTCAACCCCCTACATGAAGGGAGTTTTAATATAGACTAATGCCAGGAGAGGTGATAAGGGCTGCATGAGAGGGGTGAGGAGGAAAGTGAAGAGTATTTTAGGCAGTGAGCATTTTGGAAAGACCCAGAGGAAAGAATGTGCAGTGGTTCTCAAGAATTTCAGTGTGGTGGGAACTCATGAGAGCATCTGACAAGGGAGGAATTAGAATGGGAAAAAGTGAAGATTGTTTTTAAAAGAAAGGCAGTTCCTGAGGATGTGAGGAGTTTTGTTTTTGTTTTTGTTTTTCCCTGAGATAAGCAGGCAGCTATGGTAGGGTTTAAGTGGGATACCATTGTTCTGTTTACATTTGTGTTTCAGGAAGGTGACTCTGGATGTGTGCAGAGTGGGAGGGAAAGAGAGAAGTAAGACTGGACACAAAGAGACTTAGGAAGATGTATGTCACACCTTATGGTGGCTCTGCACTCAGCATCTGACCTCTCCTCAAAGTGTTGCACCCAGACCTGGCCACGGGTTGGGCAAAGGGCTCAAGTTAGTATACTGACACTGAACTCATAGTTTTATCCTTGAGAGAAATGACAAAAAATTCCAACAGTTTGGTGTTCACCAAATGAGCAGAGGCACCATACATTCAGGGGGCATCAATCCATTTTCCTGTTCTTTCTCCAGCCATATTATTTAACCTGCCCTACAACTCTGAGAGCTACCTTTGATCTCCATAAAGGGTCTTTGCTTAAGAAAGTTCAAGGCATTTCTCTTGCTCGCAGTAAAGATGCCCAAGTGAAACACCTTTTTTGGCCAAAGGATGACAGTGACATACACCTGAGTGGGGAGCTGAAGTAATGTGAATGGGTTTGAGCAATACCCTGGAAGTAACACTGTTAGGACTCGGTGATGGATTGGAAGCGGGGTCTTTAGTGAGTGGAGTCCGTAATGAAACTCAAGTTTCTAATGTGACACTCTCGGTGAACAGCGGAACCATTAACTGAGGTAATACACAGCAAGAGAAGGCTGGATAGAGAATTCATTGCATTCAGTTTCAGACAAATGAATTTGAAGTGCCTACAGAACGTCCAATTGAAGATGACCCAAAAGCATATTGAATATAGATCTGAAATTCAGGACAGAAGCCCACGTAGGAGAATATGTTTCTGAGGATATTAATCCACAGGAGCTGAAGCTGGTATCATAAATACAGCAGACAACTGTACTGAATGACCAGGTCTTAAATAGTCCTCTCTTCTCATCTCTTGAATTTTCAATCACTTGTTGCTGTTTAATAGTTTCTTTTTCATGGGTACTTTTTTTTTTTAATCTCTCAACACTTAGAGTCAAAAAAATATCCACAAGATAAGTAATATAAACATGGATTGGATAAATTCATTTTCTTTCCCCTTCTCTGGGCCCAGATCAATTTTCTCTGGAACATGCCTATTATTCTCAATATCTGTTAAGTCTGGACATTCTTTGCTGCATTTCTATTGTCTGTTTATTAAGTTTGAGATCCATGAGAGTTGGAACATTGTTTTTCTTTTCTTATTTACTTCTAAACTGAATCTATCAAAGTGTAAAGCACTTAATGGGCATTCACATGTTTATCGATGACAATTTTAATGTGGAAGGGTTTCCGAGTTGAAATAGACACCAGAAGAAACACAATATGGCTTAAATTTCCTAAGATTTTAATTATAATTGTATAACACACAAAGGAAGTGAAAAGAGACATGGAACACAAATATGATTAGTGGATCATTTTGCTTTCTTTTGTAAATAACTTTTCATGCACAATTACGCTTACACCTGCATGGACTAAATTAATTTTTCCATGTGGATGGGTAAGGAACGATGAGTACCATCTGAGAAATGCTCTTCCATTTCAAGCCCAGATTGCGTTATGCTATCTAGCTCAGAATCAGAAGGGGTAGGAGAGGAAGTGGTGTGAGAAGGTTTCTCTGTATAATTTTGCTTTAAATCTCTAATTTTGTGCATTTTGTGTTAGCATCAGAAATATAAAACTGCAGGCATCGAGAATGAATTTTCTCTTCACTCAAAGCTAGCTTTACTTTTTCTGATCTTTCTGCCTGGGCTTAGGTTGGTGATTATAACACTTAGCCACATGAATCATTTTCTTCATCTTCAAAGAGCAGTAGGAACATTAAATAATTATTCCTCACAATTCTTCTGGAAGGTAGGTATTTTTGTTCCCATCCCATTTTCCAGACCTGAATACTGAGGGACAGAAGCCAAGCAGGTGTGCCAGGATCCCAAAAGATTAAGTAATAACAACCTTTTGACTCTAAACCACCTTTTCTCTCTCCCTTTTGGTTTTCCCCACGGACTTTAAGATATAAGAAAGAGATTGGGGGGGGGGGGGGCGGCGGGAATTGTAAGCTCTGTGATGTTTTCAAAGGAAAGAAAGGATTTCACACCTTTTTAACTGCCATTCAGCTGCAGGTAAAGAATTTAACAGCTTTCGGAGTGCTAATTAGAGCCCATTATAACTTGATTGACCTGCATTGGCTGTAGCACTTCTCCTGTCCTTGCAAGATGGAGATTTTGCTTCTTTGCAGGGCTCTGATTCAGGGAACTCAGTTTTCTGACTACAGGAGCAGTGATAATTCCCAGGCAGCAATCAGAAGTGGGCTGCGTAAATCAATATTTAAAATGGAATTTTCCCTTTGCATGCTTTGGGAATAATAAGCAACCGATCCTGTTCAATACTTCCAGTGGCCCAAGTGTTTTCACACTTACATGGGGATACAGAAAGTGGAGGTTCATTATCTGTCTTAACTTCTTAATTAACAAAGTCAAAGAATATCCAAGAAACAAAATACCTGTATTTGGCCTTTGTGGCTTTTGCTATTTACTATTTGCATAAGAAATCAAGTATGTATATTTACAAGGTAAATGCTTTGTACTCAAGTGACAAAATTAGCTTTTCTGGATAAGTACATATTTGGGTGAAAAGTGTTTTCTTTTTGCTTGATTCAATGGTTTTCTTGATGACTAAGAGAATGTTCCTCTGTCTTTGATAATTGAATTTAATATTGTGTATATACTTATTCCCTTACCCTTAGTCTACTCTCAAATTTCTAATTGCTTATTGCACAGAAACTTACTGTGTGAAAAGGCACTCCTTTTTCATCCACCCTCTTCCTGCCTGCAAACAATTCTCCCATTTCCTCCACTTTCATTTCTTGTTGTTGTTGTGAAAACATCTTCTTTTTTTAAGTTGAGTTACAATCCACATATAACATTATATTAGTTTCAGGTGTGCAACATAATTTGATATTTGCATATATGGTGAAATGATCACCACAGGAAGAACTAACGTGTCACATCCTCCACTTCTAACTTGCTAATTACTTCCAAGTCTTTAGCTAAATATTTGAATGGATATTAAAAATTAACACTAGAAAATACCAAGGTCTTTTTTAACTACTTTCTTTCTCTTTCACAACCTTCTCCCCAGACCTACAAGCTCTACTCTACATCTTGCTTTTATAAGTGCTGTCCTTAAAGACACTGTTCTCATTCACCTCTGTCCCCTTACTACTCAGGATTGTACTAGGAGCTCAATAAATATCGGTGAAAACTAAATAAGCAAGTTGTGTTTCCTACTATCACCTTAAGAGCTCCATTTCAGTCAATCTGCTTGCAACCTGTACACATGGTATTAATTTTCTGGTATTAATTAATTGTCATTCAACTTCATCAATCAGTATAGGTGTTTGTGATCTCAGCATTGAGGACAAAGGAAGAAAGAGACTCAAACGGGTGCAGTCAAATACATGCCGTCTTGAGATATTTGACATCATTTACCAGCTAAGATAACTTAAAAATAGTGTATTCCTTTCTCCATATATTTCAGACTGATGGTATGCCTCTTTGCCACTATCCATCCAGTGAAACCAATTAATATATAATTTACCTATGTTCATCTTTGTCCTGAGGTGAATTTGGGGACTATAAAGATAATAATATCAAGTTGTTTTTTTAATAACTAAGAAAAATAAGGCAAAAAGAAGTATAGACAATTAAGGGAGCATCAGTGGTAAAGTTAGTATATGGAATGTGTGCTGTAATGATGTCCTTCACACTTGCAAGAAATGAGCCTCCTGACCGCCAATCTAGAGTGACACCCAAATCCTCATTGTGTTTCTGAGTTCGTTCTAGTACTTTATTTCCAATTTCTTGTATTCTTTTCTTGGGGGCTTAGTTTTGAGGAGCTCATCAGAGCACTGTAGTTAAGAGTCGTAGGACATGGTGCTCTTAAATGCAAAGTACAAGGGATAGAATTAGACAATTCCTTCACTCAAGTAGCTGCACACCTCCTCCTCTGTCCAAACATATACACATACTCTCTCTCAATGGATATATTTTATATTATCAAATTCGTTTTAAAACTCATGACATTTTTTAAAGTGCCCAATTTACATCATTCGAAGGCAAATTTGAATTTTTAGGAGACAACCAAAACTCATCTTGAACCTTGGATAATAGTTAGTTGATCAAAACAAAATGCAGCTATAAAGCAATGAGAATGTTTTCTTTCAAAAGTCAGCTCAGAAAATAGTTCCAAATAGTTCCACACATTACTGTATATGAACACTCACTATAGTAAATGTGTAGCTTTCTATCTTGACAGTTTGGAAGAAAAACTTAAGAGGGCTCCTGGGTGGCTCAGTTGGTTAAGAGTCCAGCTCTTGATTTGTGCTCAGATCATGATCTCACTCACCGTTGTGGGACTGAGCCCCACATGGGGCTCCACACTGAGAGTGGAGCCTGCTTGGAATTCTTTCTCTCCCTCTCTCTGTCCATCCCTTGCTTGTGCTTTGTCTCTCCTTCTTTCTCTCTCTCTCAAAATAAATAAGTAAACTTGAAAAAAAAACCTGTGGGTTTTTTTTGGGGGGGGGGGCTGCATGTGTATACACTTGTAATAATCTACAGTCACTACACTACAATCACCCCTGCATCCAGCTTGCTCTAGCTACACATTAACATTGTTACATTTGTTTGTTGCTTTGTAGGATGTTTAGTTTATTTGCTGTACATCTCGTAAATTCTCATCAAAGTTTTGAAACTTCAGTATAAATAGTCCATATGGTGGTTTTGAGCATTAAATTAGATCATGAACGTCCACGTCTCTTTTTTTAAACAGTATGCGAAGGTTGGTTATTAATATCATTATTATTTTGTACCTTTTCCATGAATCCTAGTACAAAATGACCATCACTGCATATTCAATTTGTTGACTGACCCAGTGGCAGTGCGATTAAGATTACTTTTAAGTTTTTGGTATTTAGTGGTGATTCTTCTATTGACAATTTGCTCGTGTATCACTTCAAAGGGCAAGAAAGGTTTTCCTGGCACTAAAAATGAACTCATGACTTTCAATCCTCCACTATTCTTTCTAACTGATCATGTTGCACTCTATTGTATTTAAACAAATATACAACTTCCCCTGAAGGATAAAAAGTCACTTTAAGGAAAACTCACACACACTAGAGTGTAAACTTGAGCCAGCATATGAGAGTTTCATTTGCTTTGGTATGTAAAGCAAAAATATATGCTTTGATGTTAAGAAAGTTGCCCTAATGACTGGCAATTATGAATAACTATCATTTGATAGTAAGTCTTCCACGTGGTATTCTCACATTCAGGACCAAATTCTTTCTTCGTGACTGCCATATGTTCCTGAGAGCCAGGCTGCAGCCAGCCAGAGTTAGAAGGGTTTAAGATAAGAGGAAGTTTTCTGTTTCCTTCTTTTCAATTACTAAAGAATACAAAAGGGAAACAAATGTGTATTATTTTCTTGTCCCCAAATTTAAAACTATAGATTTTAAAAATCAACATCAAATTGAAAGCAAGAAAATGGTAACAGAATTGAATCCTGGGGCCCTAAAGAAATATCTTCCCCAAACTTTCCTAATATTGTGATATTTCTTTATAATCAGAAGTTATAATTAAAAGGTATAATTATTAACCCATTTCCTTTCTTAACCAGGCTCTAGTCCTTCATTGCTGCCTTCCGAAGCTCACCTACCTAGTATTTTCCTACCACTTTTCTTCTCTCTTTTCTTTCCCATAGGTTCAGCAGGGACATCTTTTTTCAACCTGCCTAACTTGCACTTAAAGATCCTGTCATGTTCTCTTCCTCCCTAAAGAACTGTCAAGCAGATCTCACACAAAATATCCAGGAAAGGAAAGGTGTACATGTTACTTTTTTCCACCCGTTTTACTTACTTTGAAGTTCTTTTGGACTCTAAGGTCATAGGGATCAAACTAAGGCTCTAATATGCTCAATTCTATTAACCTGTACTGAGAGTTAATTCATCTTCTGAAAGTACTTGACTTGATTCCAGGGAGTAATTTATATTAAGGTAGTATCTGACTGAATTTAAAAAAGGAAAGAGAGAGAGATTGTAGAAAGCAGTGAAAAAAACACTTGTATGGATGCATTTTATTTAATTGGTTCTTTCATTTAACATAAAACAGAAGTGTCGTATAGTATAAATTCATTATCTCATTAGGGTTTCCATGTTATATAGGCACTCGTCATTTTTGTCCCACTTCTTCTTTTACTTTAAAAAACTGCATTTTTTTTTTTTTGCCTTTTTGGCTTTTGCATTACAGGCTATGCCATCCAAACTTGAAACTTCTCAAAATCTTACCGTTTCTTCACTCTGACTACTCCTATAATTTTTGGCATAACATCCCATGATTGGTTTTCAAATTTTTATTTTCCTACACGTATCCCACCTCATGGCTTTCTCACTACCAGTACCCAAAGTTCAAGTAATTCACCATAGATATTAGTGTATTTTAAGTCACATCTAACAAGGCAACTGAATCACATGTATTTGCACAATCATTTCAATAGCATTTTATGCTGGTTACCTACACGGCTAATTATTTCAGGTATCTCAAAGACTGGATTTGAATTTTAATGTGACTCAACTATATAATATTCCTGGCCAAAATTCTATTCTGGTAAACCCATGTAAAACTGTGATCAGCCAAGGATCAACCAGAGAAGCAGAACCAGTGAGAAGTGGCTTGGATGGTTAGATAGATTTATTACAAGGAATAGTCTTACAAAAATGTGGAACTAAGCAAGCCTGCAGTCTGTAAGACAAGCATTCAAGACAGTAAGATCATGAGCGGGATAGAACCCCCAAAAGATGAAGCTTAGACACACAGAGGGGTGTCAAGAAGAGAAGACCATTAGCGGGATGGAATCCTAGAAGCATGAATGGAACTTGGAGTCCGATCTCAGGGAAGCTTAACCTTCTTTTAAAGGGCGTCACTTACTTAAACATTGTGGACTTTAGTGAGGGAGCTGTAAGAGATGGGATAAATAAAGGAAAATAAAATAGAAAGCAAATTATGAAATATTACATCAAAAATTATAGTGAAAGGTCAGAAAGATTATAAAGTTAAGTCAGCCCCTTATAATTAATTTATGGACAGTTGATTAGGGGCTCTTAATTATACCTACAAAGTCCTTTCATAGCAGCATCTAGGTTAGTATATAATTGAATAACTGCGTGTGTATGCCACAAAATGGCTGCTGTTTCCCTTCCGTCCTCTGGCAGCTCTGGGAAAATGTCCTTCTTAGTCTGCCCTAACTGGAAACATGCCAGAAAGGAAATTCTGTAGACTGTAGTTCAGCCCAGCCAGGTGAACACATCACAAAGTCATCATAGTCTTTAGGAATAAGTTTAGACCAGATGCTGCTTTGTAGCTCTGTTTATGGTTTATCCCTAATAAACAAATGCTCATCAAAAGTCATGGGAAAAAATGACCGTTTGTTGATCGTAATTGGCTTTTGCTGAGTGAGTACTTACTGTGCTAGGCATCATTTTAAATACTTTAGGTGTATTAACTCAAATTTCATAACAACCTTATGAGGTAAGATCCTATTATTATCCCCATTTTCAGATGAGGATACTGATGCACAGATAGGTTAGGTAACTTGCCTAAAGTCACACAGCTTGTAAGTGACAGAGCCATTTGTGAATATAGAGAATATAGCTCTAGAGTCCATTAGCTTTACCAGTATGCTATGCTGAAGCATCAAAAATGCCTTGAATTTTCAAATTTTGTCAAACAGAATTTTGATGTCCTATTCAGCTGTAATTATTGGACTATAATACTTACTCAGCTCATTTCCTATATAATAAGATGCCCAGTTAGGATAAGAGTTCATCTTTGCTTTTCTACTAAACCCCTCTGGTTCCCCCCTCCCTGCAAAAAACTATGAACTGTTACATTTTGTCACCTATCTGGGCACAGTGAGCACAGTTAGTTAGGAAAATGCTCCTCAAAGACCAGAACAAGTCTGTCTTGTCTTTGGTCTTCAAGGACAGGCACAGCTCACACTGTCTTGAATCAGACTTGGTTCCCTGCTGGGTGAAGAGCACTTTCTATTACACGCAGCCCGTCCCAACAGAGCCACATGCAAACATGCAATGAAGGATGAAGGAGGCATCAATAAACTGAAGGATTTTAGTGAAACCACTTACTGTAAGTGCGACAGACTTGGATGGGGTGGGTGACAGTGCAAAGTACTCTGAAAAATCGCTGGCTCCCACTGTTTTATCTCACTCACACTGGAGTTATTCCTGAAAATGAAAATACTTGGTAAGGCCAAGGATTTCCTTCCACAAGGCTTGCAGCTATTAAGGAATTGAAAAATGGGGGTGTCATTAGGCAGAGACTTAAAGGGGGGGATCAGTCCAATCACTGTATATCATATTACCAGGATATACAAAGATTACTCTAATCCTTAGCACATCAATTAACAGCCAACCTGTCTTTTTTGTATTTTTTTTTTATGGAAGCAATATTCACAGTTGATGTCTGAGTTCTTAGACAGTAAAAAGCTTGCCATAAAATAGGAGATGTTAGGGGCTTCTTATGGAATAATGGAAAAATGGAAATTAGTGTCAAAATGATGTCATGGCTTCAAAACATTGTTGGTACAAGTGCCTGACAGCCATCCTTGACACACTCTATAATGACATAGTAAGAAAGCAAAAATAATGTGACAATGACTTTCTATAGGACTTATGAAGAATGGTTGGGTGCTGCACTCCATATGCTGATCTCGAGGAGAAGATACATTTCCTCCATAAGACATCAATATTTATGAGATTTATTGATTATCTTGTCATGTTTAAAATATGTGCTTAACAGTATATTTAGGGGTCAATTGGAGTCACAGGGACACAGCATCATCTGCAAACACGACGAGAACAATCCTGTCATTCTTTGTCAGTTCTTACTAGTTCTCTCGAAGAAAATAAATCATTACAAATTTAAAGTAATTCTCACAGAGAAAACACCAAGGCAAAAAGTTTTTACGGATAAGATTAAAATATCAAAAAATATAGGTTAATCCCATATAAACTCTCCCAGTAAACTTCGTCCTTAAGAGTATTATTATTATTGTATTAATTTGGAAGGTCATGTCTTTACTGCAGATTTTTTCACCATCAAATCATATAATTGGAGAGCTGGATGAAACTTCAGCAGTCACGTAGCCCCACTTCTTCAGGATGAAGGGTTTACTCAGTATCATAGCTCTAGTTAGTAATGGAACTGCTGTCTGTACTTCTAACCAGGGTGGAATCACTTCTTTTATGCCAAGTTAAATCCAGTTAGAACTGCATTTGGCAGCAAGTATTGTATCAATTACCAAGAAATAAGCAGTTCTACACTGTTGTACAAATTACCAATGACCTTGAGGGTCCACACCCCTGCCAGCTCTCCCTAGTTCGCTTGTGGCTTTGGACCTTATAGTAGACAGAAGGCTGGTGTTCCCAGAAGAAGGAAGGAAGAAGGGAAATGGACTGAACAAACAGATGTCAACTCTGTCAGATCTCAGTCATATAGCCTCCTCTGGTTTCAGCTGAAAATTTTACCTTTTACAGCTTCATAATAAAGATAACAGGGCAGAAAGGGATTGAAAATGGAGGTTAGGACCAACAACTAATAGTGTCTTCCCTACTAACTGCTATGGACTGAATGGTGTCCCCCAAAATTCATATGCTGAAGCTTTAATCTCCCCCCCACCCCACCTTTCAATTGTATTAGAGATAGTGCCTTTAAGGAGAGAACTAAGGTTAAATAAGATCATAAGAGTGAAGCCCTAATCCAACAGAAACTGATACCTTTATAAGAGGAGGAAGGGGCACCACAGTTCTCTTTCTCTGCCATGTAAGGACACAGTGAAAAGACAGCTGTTTGCAAGCTAGGGAGAGGGCTCTCACCAGAAACCAAAGCCTGTCAGAACCTTGATCTTGGACTTTCCAGACTCCAGAACTAGGGGAGGATAAATTTCTGTTGTTTAAGCCACCCAGTCTAGTCTTTTGTTACAGCAGCCCAAGTGGGCTAATACAGTGTCATACCCCAATATGGACGTTCACTCATTTAACAAGAATTTAGGACACCTATCATGCTGTAATCACCAGATACATGCAGGAATTGAGATGAACATGATACAGGTCTATCTAATATGCAGGTAGCAGGGCTAATAATCAACAAAATAAGTGTGTGATAATTGTTTCATAGGTAATTACAGAATGTTATTGGAATACAAAGGGGAGTAAACAAAATCTTCACCCAAAAGCCTAACAGCACAGCTTCAAAGAGGGTTTCTAAGAGTGTTTAACCTCTGAACAACAGGCTAGTTACTTAACCTCTCTAAATTTCAGCTATGACGATGAAGATAAAAATCAAATCAATTGCATATATTTATTGGCTCAATTTAATGAGATAAACCATGTAAACAAGATAATGAGATATATCACAGTACCTGACATTTGGAAAGCATTTTTTAAAAGAATATAATCAGATCAACTAAGTCAGGGGTCATCAGACTTTTTCTGTAATGGGCCTGATAATAAATATGACAGGCTTTGCAGGCCATACTGTCTCTGCCACAGCTGTTTGGCTCTGCCACTGTAGTGTGAAGTCAGCCAGAGACGATACATGAACAAATCAGCATGCTATCTTCCAACACAACTTTACTTATAAAAACAGGCGATGAACCAGATTTGACACATACTATCACAGATACATAACTGCAAGTAATTTTAGGCATTATTTTGAGAGATTACTTTGTATTTTGCCTTAGAAATATACCTTTTATCATCAACGAAATGAAAGGCAATCTACTGAGTGGAAGAAAATATTTGTAAGTCATATCAGATAAGGGGTTAATACCCAAATATATAAAGACCTTGTAGCAAACCCAACTCAGCACTAAACAAAACAAAACAAAAATCTAAAAAATGGGAAGAAGACCTGAATAGACATTTTTTTTCTTTCCCAAAGAAGACAGATGGCCAACAAAGAGACGCATGAAAAGATGCTCAACATCACTAATCATCAGGGAAATGCAAATCAAAACCGTAGTGAGGTATCAACTGACACCTGTTAGAATGGCTAGTATTAAAAAGATAAGAAACAACAAGTGTTGGTGAGGATGTGGAGAAAAGGAAACCCTTGTGCACTGTTCGTGGGAATGTAAATTGATGCAGCCACTGTGGAAAACAATACAGAGATTCCTTTAAAAATTAAAAATAGAACTGTCTTATGATCCAGCAATTCTACTCCTGGGTATTTATCTGAAGAAAACAAAACCACTAATTCATAAAGATATATGCCCCCCCCATGTTTATTGCAGCATTATTCACAATAACCAAGTTATGGAAACAAGTTAAATGAAAACAGTGATGAATGAAATAAGATGGAACTTTATTCAACTACTAAAAGTAAGAAGGAAATCTTGCCTTTGTGACAACATGGATGAATCCTGAGGGCATTATGCTAAGTGAAATAAGTCAGACAGAAAAAGATTAAAAACAAACACACAAGCTTGTGGATGTAGAGAACAGATTGGTGGTTGCCTGAGGCAGGGTGGTGAGCAAAATGGGTGAAGGGGGTCAAAAGGTACAAAAAAGAAGAGAAATGAAATGAAAAGATAAAAGGAAGGAGAAGAAAAGAAAAAGTACTTTTGCTTTAAAGTGAGGCAAAGTGTATAGTCGTGAGTCTTTCTCATGTGGACCACACACCTGCAAGAGCTCAAATGTTTTCTCTTCTGGATTTATGTCCCAGAACAAGCAAGGGCTTAGCAGCAAACCCCTATGTTAAATGAGTCTGGCTTTCTTTCAGTTCCATTTTTGTGCTTTTACTCATAAAATAAGACCTATTCCCTGCCTCAAAAGCTCAAGAACTAGAAGGGTGAGATAGGACAGGGGGGCTTTAAGTGTAATTTTCATTCAAGTTTGTTTTAAGCGAGTGCCAGCCACTACATCAGACAGTGCTGAAACCGAAGGTAGGAGGCAAGTCCAGCCCTCAAGGGGCTTCCAGCCCTTTATAGGTTCAGAAGGCTGTAGTGATTGTTCTCTAGTGATACAGCAAATGTTTGGTCTGGTTTCTTGACAAATCACTGAAGCTTGCCTCACTGGTGGATAAAAGCGGTGACGAGTTCACTAGCCTTTTGATGACAAAGGTTGAAGGAGGCTTTTAGTGGTAGGCTAGAATTTCATCATAATTCAAATGTTGCCTGTTCAATTTTCAATCTCATAACTCCATAGTCCTTTCCCTTCAATTAGCAAAATAAATCACTGGACAGCGGGAGCTGACAACTGGAAATTTCCAACTTGTATAATCCATCTCTTTTTCCAGAGGGAACCTTGACATACTCTTCTCACAAGTTTTAAGCTTCTCTCCCAAACCCTTTGCCAAAGTTGTTTTTGGAAAGGCTAAAGAATTGTGGACAAAGTAAAAGTGTGAGGAGAGACCTTGAGGTGGAATATTATTATCTCGGGAGACGGGCAGCCTAGGGATTCGTCTTGCTTTCTTTTATATAGAAATAAAACACCAGGGCTAAGCTCCTGTTCACAAGCAGCCCAGATGCTCAGGCTCTTTTTCCTTTTGATGTATATTTGTGTATGAAAGCTTCATTTTCTTTGTTCCAGTGAGTGAGGGAGTTTGGTGCTTTCAGTAGAAAGCATCTACTTTTATTTCCTTTATTGGAATGGATATTTCTCCCACAGAGAATTGTCCGTATTTGTCTATGGGTCTTCCTTTCTCTATTCACAGATCTCCTGGTTGAATCTTTTTTCTTTCCCTTACCAGAAGTCCACATGGCATGCTTCCAATTGTGTTTATCCACTCCAGCTAATTGACAGCCACATAAGTGCAAGTAATGTGAGGTATTATTGTGAGAGATTTCTGTTTGCCTCTTTAATTAAGCAGTTGTTCACAGGTGCATACAGTTACAACAAAATTAATTGATAGCTTTATATCACACTTCTTGAGCCCACTGCTATTTGATGTTTGCAAACACAACTATTAGATTCGTCTTATCTTGTATATAGGGAGTTATTTCTCCTTTTCTTCTAACAGAGGTTAGGACAGGTCTCCCTAAATACTAGAAAATCTATCAAAGCAGAAAAAGATAATTTTTCTAAGAAGGAAACAAAGTGGAATATTTATTTATGGAACATTTTAGCACCACTGAGAAGTACAATAGAAGCTTTTTAAGTTTCTGTATGCACAGCAAGTTTCCTGAATGTCAAAAATCATTGCTGCCCAAACCAAATAGCTTCCTGTGAAGGCTCTGTGTTTATCTTTCAATGATACGGAGGAGTCACAGGCACTTACAGCAGGCAACTGGCATTTCCTGGGATTACATTTTATTAGTAGTCATTTTTCACTCTTTTCTGTATTTTATCTGAGTACCAACAAGGCACCTTCCTTTCTCAGTTCATAGTGGGGCTTCCTTCCAAGGAGAAATATAAACAGATGCACTGCTGTTAATGTGTCCCACTTGCTGCAAGGAGCCAGAGGTTGGTGTTGGAAGGGACCTCACTCTCATTGACCCTTGGATAGGCGGCCTGGGAGAAAGATTGATGTGTGGCCTCCCAAGTGAAACTTCCTGAATTGGAGTCCTGTACTTTCATTTATTACCTGTGTGTTATGAGCAAGTTACTTAACTTCTCTGTCCCTCCACTTACTTATGGATGAATGAGGATAACTAAGGATGTACCTCATAGAAATGTTGTGACAATTAAGTGAGTGAAGTAAGTTTTAGAACTAGTCTTAGTCTTAACTCAGACTAGTTTTAGTCTGGCAAATGCAGAATAAGCTACAGCTACTATTAGTGGATTGGGTGATTTAGGTAGTTTATTTAAATTTTTTTAGTCTCACTGTAATTTCTCACTGTGTTCTCACTGTAACTTCTGGATATGAATACTGATTTGTTAATTGCATAAAATGTTAGAGGTATGTTAATACTTTAATTGTTACTATTGTGAAGACTTCCTAACTTTTATACTTACATATGTGATGTTTCCAAGAGTACAGTGCCTATTTTAACAACAATATTAATTTCTGGTCATGTGTCTTTTGTTATTTCTGTTCTCCATCTATCTTCCTTTCTGTAGGTGACTTTAGTCCTCTACCATGGCAGATAGTGAAACAGGTAAAGTGAAAAACTCTCCAAGCATGTGGAGAGGGTGGTTTAATGGCCCTGAAGTCTCTGTTTACTACTGAATTACTTGTTCTCTTGTCACTTAATAGAACTTTTTGGAACTTTTATGACAAAATCCAGAGAATATCAAATTAAAATATATATTTAACCCTTAGGAGAAATTCTTCTTGCACATTTGAATTAGCGACATATTCGGGTAGATTGCACTATCAGATTAGGAGATCATCACTTAGAGGAAATCTTAGAAGGGTATAATGTCAAATATGAAGAATCTTATTAGGGATGGTTGGGGGGAGTTGTTTACCAAGCCTTCAACTTGGTGAAATGTTTCACTCTGATCTCTGTGGCTGGATGAATTCCCAGTAGCAGGACTGATCCAGAGGATTGCTATCCAGTATATTTTTCAGAAGCTCATGTAGACAATGAGCAGCATAAAATCATATTTGAGATAGAAACACAAAAGATCACACTAAAGACATTAAATCTGTCATCAGCTTTGAAGAATAAATTTGGAGTGTGGAGTGGAAGATGAAATCTAAAAGGTCAAGACCTGCACAAACTCAGGAGTGGAGTTAAAAGGCAAAGAATAGGGCAAGAACAAGGCCAGAGGACACAGAACTGGCCAAGAACAAGCCTGGATGATGTGCCGAGCTCCCACTTCCCGGCGCGGTCTGCAGGATGTGTGGTTGGGGCTGACTGTATAAAAGGCACAGTATGGATGCACATGAAAGTGATATCATAAATACTTTGCTTTTGCAAGTTTTGCACTGAACACAGGTTAAATTTTCCTTCTTGATTTTAACTGAAAACTTGAGATTTTAAGGGAGAGAATGAGAGGCTTAAGGGAGTTGATGAAAGAAGCGCAAATGCTTTTACATCTGCAAGCCCAGGTCAAGGAGAAAGAGAAGTTTGGATATGCCAGTTGATGCTGGTCACGACTCAAGATAGTGGCCTCTGGGAACCAGAACCTGGTACCACTTGGATTGGTGCCATTTGGAACAGACAGCAGTTGGCTCTATCCAGACCTTCTATCCTATCATCTAATTTCTGCCCAAATGTGGGACTCTCCCATTTCTTCCACACACTAGCATTAATCTTTTGTCCAACTCTCCCTCCATTCTGATATGCTCTTCCTTACCTGTACTTATCACCTACAGCAACTCCTTTATTTTAAACATCTTTCCTTAAAAGACTTTTTCATCTTCTTGTGCATGAAACGTATTCATGTCATGGACCACTCTCTGTGTTCACAATCCTCTCATTTGCCTCGTATGGTCTTCCCAGCTACTCAGTGATGAGTGATGGTCTTCAGAAACTGAGACTGTTAACTTATCCTGTGTCTTTCTACTCTGCCTGTCATTACCACCTTGAGCAATTTAAATTTCCTGCATAGCAAAGCTAAGGGCATAGTCTAATCATTTCTTGACTCTCTAAACCCCTTCAGTTCCACCGCTTGTCAGTAACTCAATCATACGATTGCATTTGGGAATTTGACCACAGAGTAAATCACTTAATTTCTGGAATCTTGAACTCTTATTTCTTTTTCCTCTTCTTCTCCTCTTCCTCCTTCTTCTTCTCCTTCTTCCTCTTCTTCTTCTCATTCTTCTTTTCCTTTAGAGAGAGAGTGTGTGTGTGTGAATGAGTGGGGGAGAGGGGCAGAAGGAGAGAAGGAGAAAGAATCTTAAGCAGGCTCCATGCTGAGCACGGAGCCTGACACATGGCTCGATCGCATGACCCTGGGATCATGACTTGGGCTGAAATCAAGAGCAGATACTGAACCAACTGAGTCACCCAGGCACCCCTCTTTTGTTTATTTCTTATACAGTTATATAAATCTTTTACTTAAAATTTGCACTACTTAAATATTATCAGATTGCTACAGCACGTGAAACAGAGTGGGATAATAAAGAGACGAGGCCTCCGATCCAACCAGATAGAAATGCATGTGTTGTAGCAGATATTGGGATTTAGGTTGGTCGTTCACAAACAGATACCATCACCCCAAACCTCTTCTGTAGCCACATCTTCATGGGGAGGTAAGGGGTGATGAGCACCATGTAACCAGCTCCCTGAGCCAAACTGCTCATTTCTCACGGTTTAGGTAGAGACTGGCTGTGTGCGGCACGTTGAGCCATGATCTGAGAAGCTCTGATGGGGCACTGTTTGTCCATCCACAAAATTAGTACACAGTCAGCCTAGGGAGGATTCCTGTGAATGTCCATCTAATCCAGCAGGGTTCTCCAGCAGACTCCTGGTGGAGAGAGGCTAGTGTGGTGGAGAGAAGAGAGGCCTGGCACCTCTTCAAGGCAGCCCTCATTGGGTATCTTTACTGACTTTGGAACTTCCACGGTGAACCGCGCACCTTTAACATTTATTCTCAGTACAAAGTAGCAAAGCAAAATAAGAACCTGTCTTATTCTTCACTTTGTCCACAAGCTGCTAGCTCTCTGCTGTGGAAATCCAGGAGATGTGCTACCAGCAACCATTACAGCTCTGACCCCTTCACTTCCTGTTTTCTAATGAGGCAGAGTCTCTATTTTTATTCTCTTTTCTTAAAATGGGGGAGGGGAAGGGGGTGTCCTGGATTGATTCCATCTTTAAACCCCAACTTCCAATAAAATTGAACTTGAGACAGGAAAAAAAACCCAACACACACACACACACACACAAGAAAACAACCCCACCCCCCAAAAAAACAGAGAAAGAGGAAATAGAATTTAAAAAATATAACTGAGAAAAAAAGAAAAGAAGGTAAGAAACAAGGTTAGTATATACATGAATATACACCCCAAGTCTAATTGTTAGACATGAACTGATTCCCAAAACAAAGAAGAAAATTTGATCACAGTTCCTGTAAGGGAAACACAGTTCCTGTAAGGGATACACAGTGCTATATGATCTCCTTTAGGTGTGATAAAAGTGAAAATGTTTTCAATATCCCTAGGGTTAGCCCTGCTAATAATTGTTGTTTCTTATTATATTTCTTATTATGTGCCCTAATGATGTCAGTGCCATTCTCTTGAGAACATGCAGTAAAAGCAATCATTATTAACCCAAAACAATGTGTTATAAATATGCAACTGCACTGACCCTAGAATAAAATTTAGAATATCTGCAATAATCTGTAAGTCATAGATCTTTTATGAATATTATTTCTTGAAATGAAATCCTTGAGAAGACTTGGACACTAAAGAGTTCAAAGTTAACATTGATTGTGACAAAAAAAAAACGAAAAGGAAAATATGAGAATTCTATGTTGCAGTTTTAAAGTGGAGTTACATGCTTGACCCTTGACTAACAGAGGATAGACTTGAAATATATTTTTCAAAACTAGTCCTGCCACCTTTGTTTGGAGGTGGGCCAAGGGAGTGACTGTGAGAAGGGGTGAGATTTCCTTGAAAAATGTTTCTGCCTCTGCTTCAACCAAATAGACAGATTGCCCCGATGATTTCCAAAATGGTAGCTGATAATTCTCCCCCTCTGTCTCCCAACATGGCCATAAAACATCTCACACAAAGTATCTATAAAATATATCTCATTTTAAACAATGTACCTCCTGGTGAACCTTCAAGATAGATTAATTGGCAAAATGTATCCACAGATAACTGAATGATTTGACCTGTTACACAGAAGTGTTGGCTCTAAGCCAGTTACTGCTAGAGGACATCTGCCAAAACTTAAGATTTGAGTTTTGAATAGTTGATCCTATGCCACCATTTCTGACAATAATTAAAAGGCAGAATCAATTACGTGTTGAGGTCATTTCTAGTACATGACAATCAAACCATTTCATCGATGTGGAAAAGAATACTTTCCCCTCTTCTTCTCAATATCAGTGGTAGTAGATAACTCATCCAAAAATAGAATGAAGTTAGTAAAGTATGAAGAATAGAATCTAAAACACATTGTTGTTTTTCTCATTTGAAATTATTTCTTCTTATGTCTGAAGAAACTATGCCAATAGACTTTGTCATTTGAGGGATATTAAGATGGAAATCCTGTGTGAACAACAGATGGTTTCTCTGCCATGGGCTTCTACAGCTAACTTGCTCACTGATTTAAAGACCAGAGAAAGGTCCATAAAAGCTACAAACATTATTAGGTCATTTCGGCTCTATGCATTCCAAGCTACACATTCAGTCGCCACCACTGAATGGTGACACTAATGTTTTACAAAACATCTGGCACATAGTAGGTGCTCAGTCTTGCTTAATTAAAAGATGGGCTCTGTGATAAATTGTGGATTACTGAGTCTGAAGTTCATTTGTTATTATATAGAATATTATCTTGACAAATACAGATTTGTAAGTTATCAAAGAGAATACTAGAACAAAATTGAGATAGAATTTAAGGTAATTGAGATAGAATTTAAGGTAAATTTAAGGTACTATTTCAGAAGAATAGTAAATGATAGTCCTTTAAAGTATAGGACAGATAGTATATTAGACCCTTCTACAGAGATCTTAACCACAAGATAAAAGAAAAGAAAAGATAGGCAAAGTGTCAAGGATGAGTACCTATCAGTGAATATGTATCTCTAATAATTCTAAATGCAGGAAAATATATCCAGGACATTTTTTATTTGAATTTTTAAATTATATGTTTCTATATAAAGAATGGGTTCAATCAACAAACAACGTGAATCTAAAAGTTAAAAGAATTACGTTTATATTAGTAGGCCAGGAAAAATAAAGATTTCATTCCTGAAAGGAAAAGATTTCATTCCTGAGAATTCAATACATATTTTACTTCCTCAACCACATTCACTGGAGTTGTTACAGACAAAGAAATCCAAGAATCTGTATCATTCCTTATCTATATAAACAAATCTAGCTTCTCTAGCAAGGATTTATTGTACTTAAGCTTTCTGGATAAAATCAGAAGATTTTGGTACAAGTTAAATTTTCTTAAACATTTTATGGTCTTTTTTATGAGTTATGAATTGTCTTAGCTTCCCTAACCAAGTTGCTTCTGAGGACCTGCATATACTGAGATAGTACAAAGACTTTCTAAGAGTGAAGGTGTAGATAGTTTTAAGGGAATCAATTTCCAGACCTTCAACTTGTATGCATTCTCCTCTCTATAAAATCTCCCCTTTCACTGTGGCTTCACAAAGATAGGCTTAGTAAGGTGCCTTGTCCCCGGGTGTAAAACCCTCAGGGAGCCAAACAAATGGACCAGTAGAACTGTGTGTGTGTGTGTGTGTGTGTGTGTGTGTGTGTGTGTGCACGCGTGAGCGCGCGCACACATGGGCGCCCACCAAAAAGGAAATGGCTTTAATGATCCTTGAGGTAAAGCCTTCAAAAGCCAAATAGATTCCAATTCTTGACTTTGAACAAATCTAAGGAGGATTTTGTAGTATAGTCAGCTGAAAAACCATTTGAAATATTTATTGATGATAGCCACTGTGTAATATTTTTTGCAGTGTACCTCAGGAGGATTTTAAAGAATCGAGTTATACTACCGAGATCAGCTTCATGGGTATAAAACCTGTGCCGTTACATGGGACACTGCAGTTAGAGGGCCCTGTGCTTGGTTTAATGTCTCTGCTGTTAATGTTTTGAAAATTTAAATAATTTTATCTTTGAACTTGTGTTTTGCAAGTGAAGTCTGATGGAACAATGACATGTGAAAATGAGCAAAGGAGATATGCACGCACTATGTGTGTCTACTATTCCTTGCTTGTCCCTTTTTCATAGTGTCTGTGGGGCCCAACAACACTTAATTCTGGTGGACCCTTGATGCCTGTGACGTCAGCAAAACTCAAAGCAACTACCTGGTGAGTGTATTACATCAACAACTGAGTAAAGAATTGTGAGATCAAGACCACCATTGGGCTCCATGCATAGCCTGCTTAGGATTCTGTCTCTCCCTCTCTCTGCCCCTTCCCTGCTCACGTGCACTCTCTCTCTCCCTCTTTCTCAAAATAAATAAATAAACATTAAAAAAATTCATGATAAGTCAAGAGAGAGATTGTGGAGTAAATGAAAAAACTTTATAGTAACTTTAATGTCACTTTATTCCTACTTTCTGAACAAGGGGCCCACATTTTTATTTTGCACTGGGCCCAACAAAGTATTTAGATGGTCCTGAACACTGTTCCAGCAAAACATCCACTTCCATCTACTTCTTTATGTGGCTAAGTAAGCAAAGCTCACCATGCTTTTCCTTATAAAAATGAAAGATTAGAATGAAATTCTGAAAATCATCACATTCAAAAAATAATAGTGATCCATGAGCATGAAAAATAGCACCACCCTCCTCTTTAGAGTTGCATTTTCAATAAAAGTTTGCCTTGTGTATTTAATAATTACCTCTAAAGATATGTAATTTGTAATTTGGGGGGTACTATACAAAAAGCAATGCTAATTCTCTACAGAACAATTTTATTTATTTATTTTTAATGTTTATTTATTTTTGAGAGAGACAGACAGACAGAGTGTGAGTGGAGGAGGATCAGAGAGAAAGGGAGACACAGAATCCAAAGCAGGCCCCAGGCTCTGAACTGTTAGCACAAAGCATGGTGTAGGGCTCAAACTCAAGAAGTGTGAGATCATGACCTGAGCCGAAGTCGGATGCTTAACCAACTGAGCCACCCAGACGCCCCCATCCAGGATAATTTTAAACACTCAGAGCTGGTCACAGGCATTAAGAAGTCAGGTTAATTTCTACTTATAGATAGTTGTGTTGTATCAAAGTACAATAGAGTAGTTCAATAAACGACAGTCGATATCAAAATACTCTAAATACTTTATGTTATGGGACAGTTCACATTATGTTTAGAACTACAAATATTTATAATTTCACAGCTTCTGTAAATCAGGATCAGAGGCAGCTTATCTAGGTGAGTCTGGCTCAGGGTCTGTCACCATGCGGTAAGTATTTGTCACTCTGCTAAAGGTTCTACCTGTGGAAGGCACACTGCCAAGCTCACTCGTGGGAGTTGACAGTCCTCAGGTCCTCTCGGACTGCCAGACAGAGGGCCTGGGTTACTCCTTGCTTGTTGGAGGAAGGCTTCTTCTGGTTCCTTGCTAGCAGGGGGGGGTCTCTGAAGAGGCTTTATAAAATAACACCCTTTATAAAAAAGGTGTAACCCTTTTTTCATACATAAGTATGTATATACATATATGTTTGTGTATATATGCTATTTAGTGTATATATTATATATATTATGTGTATGATTTTGTGTGTGTGCGCATGTGTGTGTGCGTGTGTGTGTGTGTGTGTGTGTGTGTGTGTGTGTGTGTGTGTTGAATTGTGGGTTGAATTGTGGCCCTTGACTTGGAATCTGTGAATGTGACCTTATCTGGAAAAGGGTCTTTGCAGATGTAATTAAGTTAAAAATCTTGAGATCATTCAGGATTTAGGATGGGCCCCAAATCCAAGGATATGTGTCCTTATGAGAGAAAGAGAGAGGGAAATTTGAGACACAGAGACAGAAAGAAGAAGGCAAAGGGAAAACAGAGGCAGAGACTGGAGTGATGTGTCTACAAGATCAGCTAGGACTACTGCAGCCAACAGAAGCCAACAGAGAGGCTTGGAATAGAGCCTCCAGAAGAAAAGCACCCTTCTGAAATCTGGATTTTGGATTTGTGTCTCTCAAAGCTGTGAGAAGATATATACATTTCTGTTGTTTTCGGCCACCCAGTTTGTGGTAATTTGTTAGAGCAGTTCTAGGAAACGAATATATGCATATATATATATATATATATATATATATATATATATATGGTATATATATATATATACCATAGATATATATCATATATCATATATTACATATATGATGTAGAGAAAGAAATCACTATATATATAGAAAGAAAGCACTATAGATACTTAGAGGCTAAATTATTTCTCCTGACTATGTACAGATGCTCCATCATAGCACTAGGACCCAGAATGTCCAGTGTTATTTCATCATGAATGTCGTATCGTGACCTGTGGCTCAGCTCAATTCAAGATCTGTTCTTCCCAATTCTGCCACCTTTTCTTCTTTCCTCCCTTTTCCACTTCTCTCCCGGTCCCCCTGGCACTGCTTTGCTCCCCCATGGGCATACATCTGGATCCCATCAGTTCCACATTGTTCTTGGTGGTGTCTTAATTCTGAGCCCCTGCAGCGAAAGCTATGGAGCCGCACAGGTGTGGGGACTCTATTTCCAACAAGGCTTCTGTGTACTTTTGGATTTGCTTCCCCCTGATTGACTTTTACTGTATCTGCCATCAAGTGGTAGGCTGTGAAACTACAACTTGATAAGGAGAAGTCACTGTGACCATGTGTGTGACACACACATGTAGGGTCTGTGTTAGAGGCTGCCAAGTGTCAATAAGTGATCAATTATTGATCATGAATCCAAGCTGGAACGCTGTATGACTGATGACAAGCTATTACTTAGAAAGAACGTTGCACCCCCTACATTAACATATCTATTCTAGGGGCGCCTGGGTGGCTTGGTCGGTTAAGTGTGCGACTTCGGCTCGGGTCATGATCTCGCGGTCCGTGAGTTCGAGCCCCGCGTCGGGCTCTGTGCTGACAGCTCAGAGCCTGGAGCCTGTTTTGGATTCTGTGTCTCCCTCTCTCTCTGCTCCTCCCCTGTTCATGCTCTGTCTCTCTCTGTCTCAAAAATAAATAAACATTAGGGGCGCCTGGGTGGCTCAGTCAGTTTAGTGTCCAACTTCAGCTCAGGTCACAATCTCGCGGTCTGTGAGTTCCAGCCCCGCATTGGGCTCTGGGCTGATGGCTCAGAGCCTGGACCCTGCTTCTGATTCTGTGTCTCCCTCTCTCTCTGCCCCTCCCCTGTTCATGCTCTGTCTCTCTCTGTCTCAAAAATAAATAAATGTTAAAAAAAAATTTAAAAAAACATATCTATTCTAAAAAGGGTGTTTAACATAGCAATTTCTGTGACTTCACTTCAATTCCATGGGTCCAGTATACCTTAGCTAGTGATTAGTCTCAATCAGGATCTTAATTTTCCAAAAGCTGCAGTTCTGGTGGAAAACATTAACAAGAATTTACTTTTGTCAGTAGAAGTGCAAACATAAGTACAATTCATACATTTTTTTTGTTATTCTTTCTTTTAGATAATAGCTAGCTTTTTATCCTAAGATAACATACGAAAAGTTAAACATATTTTTTAGAAGAATTTAGGGGTGCCTGGGTTGCTTGGTGGCTTAAGTGTCAACTCTTGACTTCAGCTCAGGTCATGATCTCAAGGATGTCAGATCATATCAATCTCATGCTTACCATTCTGTAATGACACCCCATTTTTTACAAAGGCCAAATTCCCAATGGTAGCCCATCACACTTACATGATCTGCCACCCCAGCTCCTCTCTGAACACTTCTCTGAACTCTCTTGCCCTGATCCAGACACACTGACTTCCTTGCGGTTCTTAAATATGCCAGGCAGAGAACCAATTTAGGAGCAATTTACTGGTTTCTCCCTCTGCCTGGTTTACTTTTCTCCCAGCAAAGGCTAACTTCTTTACCTTCTTCAACCTTTGCCCAAATGTCCCCTTGTTAAGGAGGCCTACCTGACAACCACTCATAAGACTATCTACCCCACTCTCTGTACCTTCATCTACTCTCATCCACCTTATTACAGCACTTCCACCCTCAGCATGTATTATAAATTATGTATTTATGATGTTTGTTTTTTATGGACTATTCTCCCCCATTAGAATATAAGCATGATATGGGGAAGAATCTTTGTTTTGTTCACTACTGTATAATAAAGATCCTAGAACAGTGTCTGAAACATAGTAAGTACACAATAAATATTTTTGAATGAAAGGAAGAAAGGATCTGTTGTAATAATTCATCCTGTATATTAAATGGACTTTAACAGTTTTTCTCAATTACTCAATTGTTAATTCCTTTAAGGACAGGGGCATTTCATCTTGTATCCCCATGAGTAAATGATGGAGTAAAACAAGAAGGAAGGGAAGATGGATGTTGAGTGCTAATTACATTACTGCTCTTAACTTTATTCACTATTTGGATGCTTCTAGAAGAGTTTTGAGATTACATTAACACAGCCCTGAAGGAGGGAAATTCACACATAGTAAGATAACACTATAGGAGACATTTGTTAAGGCAAAAATAATACAACATTAAAAATATTTGGGTATTTGTCATGCTTATAAGACACTGGATTTATGCTTAATATTTTTTCATCAATATTAATAATACAATCCAGTAGCTATAGATGAGATTTTACACAAGAGAGTCATTAATTTTTACAGATATTATCTTAAAATAACCTTGGAAATTTTGATTTCTATTGTTATTGGACAAAATTTTATAATGCAAAAGTATTATGCTATATGTCAAGTTAGCTTTCGATTAAGGTTAATATTACTGAAATAACTACATCTGCTTTCCTCTCACTGTGATGTTTATCACCTAATAAAAATGCTAAAGTTACCAAGGAAAGATGTTTAATTTGTTCTCACTGCTCAGTTGTATGTTGCATCCTATTTTGTAGTAAATGGCATAATGTCCCAAGTGGGCTGCCATACTGTCAGATACATTATTTATACATAACATTACTGGTTAATCAATGAACAACAAATGCAGTAGCCTTTTCTTTTCCTCTTTATTTTTAAAGTGATAGCAAGATGAAATATGCAGAAAAATATTCCATTTCTTTCTGATATTAAATAATCTTTGATGATTAAAAAAATAAAGTCAACAAATATGAACATAATAATTAAACCACATGCCCTAATGCATTCTAATGAAGAAGAACAATTAACTAGTCAAATCTAAATATGGTTGCTTTTTTTTTTCTAGCAAACCATGGTAAAAGCACACTTTATTACACATTGCAAACAGCTAAATAAATAAGATTTCCCCCCAAAAGGATGTATAAAATTCATCCTAGAAAAAATAAATTAAAAGAGTATTAATCATCTATTTGGAATCATAAATTCTGTATCAAACTGTGTGAAATGACAGCAAACAAAGGAGCAATAGCTTTATATGGATCACTTACCTCCTTTAAAATCTTATTGGTTGTTTGGCAATGTATCAAAATACGTTCAACTTGAATGCATATATGGGCAAAACTTTAGCTCTTTCTGAAGTTCCTACGACAACTTACATTTTGTGATGATACCACTGGGACAAATTTGCCTTGTATTCAGGCATTCTTCTCTTCTACCAGAAATAGTATTATAAAGTTAAAAGTTTTTAGTGAGGGCAGTTATAATAGATTATTTAGCTTTTATCTAAAAAAACATTCTATTTATTTGTGGAATGATGAATGTGAAATGAATGTTAAAAACTTAATTACATAATATAAAAACGACAGCAATAATTTATTAAAGAAAATAACACTGTACAGTAGTTTGAGCTATTTAGAAACAAACATATAAACAGCTAGCTGGATTTTCATAGTACAGGTACCTTCCTAAGCTGATAAGGGTCTTGAAATGTCCAGTTTCCAAGAGGAAGCTGTATGCTACAATAGTACATTTGAAAAAAGAGACAAAGAAATACATATATTATCACTGATAACCAGCATTTACTGAGCCCTGCTATGTGCAGAGCATTGAAGTCACATACATATATTCTCTTAAAAGTGAATTTCAAAAGTGTCCTGATTTAATTAGGTATGATTAAGTATATTAAATAATTCCCAAATGCGTAAACATTTTTTTCCTGTGAGAATTACAATAGCATTTAGAAGCCCATATTTTAAAAAAAAAGAAAAGAGAAAAGAAAGATGGTTTGTTTTTACTTTAGCTCATTCTGTTGTGTTTTTATTAATAGAAGTTTTAGATCGATACCAAATATTCTGCTCAGTTCCAGTGATTGAATATGAATACATTATGTGCATACAAAAATAGTGATAATCTAAGTTGATACAATAGTTCATTCTGCATTAGTGTCCTAGATGGGACAATGTTAAGAAGCAATTTAAATGAAATTCATTTAAATGTCAGCTCTCATGCTTGTGATTTTTCTATAATTGGTTATTTAATTAAAATAATTCTCATAGTCATTAATTTAGACTAAAACTTGCTGTGCACTGACATGTTTTAATTACATGGTATTAACAAAATTGATATGCTTTAAAAAAGCATGGTTAAATTTTAAACAAGAATAAATTAGAAATCTCATAGATCATCCTATTTAGTGTATTTATGAGAAAGTCGGTCATTTTAAATGTTTATTGCAAACAAAGTCACACCATTATTGTGCACACGTTGCACTTTATACCCCATATCTGCTAGAAAGGTTTGGTACACATACAAGGCTCCTGTTCTTGAATGTCTTTAACAATGTATGAAGGAAACCACATTAACTGAAAACCGCAAAATGACCCACAGATGGAGGAAGAGTTCACGTGTAGGTGATACAGAAGCTCATGGAGATTTTAGATAAATAATATGATTTCATCCATAACAAGATAACTTCAAACTTATATTAAAAGATTAAAAGAATAAATGATTTTGTTATAACCACTTTTGTGATCCTCCTTGCAGTGACAAAAGAAATAGGTATATTGCTTCGGGCTTATTTAAGAAAAAATTAATTTTGACATTACATTTGTGAGGTTACATTTGTGACCAGTCACATTCTTGTTTCAATCTTTGTCAAAGGACTAGATAAATATTTTACCCTTTTCAAATCGCAATTACAATCTTTGTCAGGAGTATGAGAAATCAGAATTTTAGTGTTTTTTTATGAATTAGAGGACTTCTATATTGCTTTGACCTTTTTAATATTCTGTAATTTAATTGGATGGACAGTCTACTTTTACCCAAGATTGCCGGTCTTCCCGTTTAATAAACTTACTGACACAAAGCACCATTTTAAATGGCTGCTTTTTCTTTGTTTCCTGAATTGAAGCTTTGGTACTGGTTAGAGCACTGCTTTTGCCAACTAATTTTTTTCCATTTCCTTTGGAGATTTAAAACTTCTTGTGTGGCCAGATGGGTTCCATTCCTTCATCTGTTTTGGATATATGACAGTGGCAGAACCATGTTTCCAATCCAATTTCTTCACCTTTCTCTGGCTTCAGTGTAGGGCCATGAACAGAAAAGCCACGGTATGATACTCCGTGTATCATATAAAAGAAAAGGGGAGGTGTTTGCTTACACCTTATCGCAGCCTGTGTTTACACGTTTTATACCCTGGGCCTGATCAAGGTACATCTATTATTTTGGATCATCTTCACTGTCAGGTTGGACATGGCATGGGTGGTCCTGAAGACATGGAAGGAGAAGAAAGTAGTAATTACCATGTTTGTTTTTTGTCACTCAAGTTCCATTTAGATCCATCTAAGTAAGTGAAAAACTAGTTTACAGAATTCATTCTGATTCCTCCCTTCATTCTTACCTTCTCAATCCCTGTATGCTTCTTTCTCATTCTAAATATTATAAAACTCCATATTATAAATGGGTTGGTAAGAAGAGAAAAGAAAAGTAGTGTTTGGGTTTTTATTATAGTTTTAATACTACAGAGGTAGGAATAAGTATATTTTCCTCTTCTCTATTCTTCCCTATATTTATTGTGAAGTAAATTGATTCGGTTTTCAATATGATGGAAAGTAATAAATTAACCTGTTGATGAGGAGAATCTGTTAATTCATTGAGGTGTATTTGAATAATGTCTGACTTATAATAGCTGCTCAATAAATATTGGTTGAATTAAATTCAGTGACTGAATATAATGATAATAAGCACAAAGTTCCAATTAGGTCTCTTAACACAGATGGGAGAAAACAATTATTTCGGAAAGTCGGCAATGAGCAGATGTCGAGAGGAGCCCACAAGAATTTAATCTCTGTAGATCTATTTTCCCTGATTCACAGTGGAGCTGCTATGATCCAGGTGTGCTGACTCATTGTTCAAATCTTTTCATCCCCAGATCTTTTCTGATTCCCTCATATGGCTATTAAAAATGAAAAAAAAATCCTTAATTAATTTGTTCTGTAATTTGAGCTTTTAGCACAACTGAAATGAATTTCTTAAAGCTTAACACCAGAATTCATGATACGCAGGGAAAGAGCGAGAGATTTGACTACTGGCTCTGACTCCTCTGAGTCAAATGGCAAATTATTTCTTTGCAAGCTTCTTTATCTTAAAAATTGTTATCCTCCAATAATGTCTACCTTGTAGGGTCAATATTTGGTTACTACTATTATCCTGATATTGTTCATCCCTTTATTAAATTCTTTTTGCGATTCTGATGCTTTCCCTATCTGCCTTCCCATTCTTTATAAGAACGAAGAAGCCTAGTTGACTGGCTGTTCAGTTGACGTGGGCAGTGTTCTAAGACAGTGTTCTAAGTCCAGGTACGTTTAACGGTACCATCATGACTGATGTGAGGCTCACCCATGCGGGCCATGATTAAGCACATTATCTGGAAACCATGCCGAAGCATAAGAGACAACATTTTTTGTTCAAACTAGAGCATCTCCTTTAAATCATAAGGCCTTGGTTTTGACTGGTAGAGGTGATGAGCAGGCATGAGACTATAGCCACACAGTGCTGAGAATTATTCAGAAGATTATGTCATCATTATAGAATCTGTGTATCAGGATCATGCTAGGCGACACTTTAATGTAACTGGAAAATTATAAAGAGTGTGCTAAAAGCCAACAGATATCCGCATGGTTATTTAAACTTGTTTTTCTCAAATCCATGAATTCACACACAAAATTTAGCCAGATGTTCAGACATATTATTGAAAGGATAACAAAATATGTACCCATACTTACCCATTTTTTTGCTCTGAAAATGTTCCCTAAGCTAGAAGATTAATGCTTAATCTTAGTTCCATATTACCTTCTACAATAGGGGTACCCTTTTGATAAAGTGACACTTTAGCAAATTGTATCTTACTGTAACTTAATCATAATCATCTGTATATTTGGTACAACATGAATAATTCCTTCAAATTTATGTTTTTTAATAAAAGATTTTATTATATTTGAATTTGATAAAGTGCATCAGATGATTACATTTAGTGATAGTTTACAATAAACAGAACTGAGATGTAATATGGATCCACAATGAACTGTCATCTTACCCATATATCCATAGGCCTATAATTTTTATCTGCCCATTCTGTGTTCTTTTACCTGCTTTTCTTCTTCTCTTTTATAAATGGTGAGAAGCAGAGATGAAGAGAGATAGCAGTAGTGATTAGGATGAGATAATATAACTAACTCTAGTAGCTTCCAGCAAATTTTTGGTATCCGCACCATACTGAGGGAGTGTCAAAGTCAGGACTGTTATGTCTATAAGAGGCAGAGATGCATGTTAAATAGTTTAAGTTCAATATCTCACATAACTGACTTTTAAAAATAATTGTGGATAATCATAAAACATAGAGAGCTTCTGCAGATGGACTCAAATGACAATTTAATGGAAAAAATGGGCAGAGGATAAGGGCGGATAATTCACAGAAAATATTTGCAAGTTATAATAAACACAGAAAAGATACTCGATGTTATTAGTACCCTGAGAAATTAAAATCAAAATATTGAAATAACAGTTCCTGATCCGGCAGATGTGCAAAAATTAAAAATAGAAATAATACCTAGTTTTGGTGAGGATATGGGGAAACCATCTCATTGAAAAGTTTAAAATGTGGATGTGCTATGATCTAACAATTTGACCCTTAGGAATCTATTCAACAGAAAAATAGTCACCTATGAGCACAAACGTACACATACAAGCTTAGCCATTGAAGTGTCTTTAGCAACCTTTCATAGCCTCACAAACAGAGAAATCATTTTTGGAAGCCTGTTCTGTTTATATAACATTGTGAGAAAAAGAACACATTGAGAAGATTAAGTAATTAAATCTGGATTCTTGATTTAGAGGTGAGAAGTATTAGGAAATGCCACATGTAAAACATGTTTTGAAAGATTGCATTAAAAAAATTCCTTGCTCACTAAAGTCTCATTTGCTAACTTCCAGGTAGCAAAACTTATGGTGTTTAACCTTACTTCTGGCATACCTGGAATTTTTTTCTGTAAGTTCTATAAATATAGTTCTACTTGTATCAGTAAGGACCTTTTGCATTCCTCAGTTGTGACTAGTAAAAACATTTGCCAATCTCATCAAGCAGACATCCCCATAGCAGTCAAAAGAGAATGTTTCCTTCCCTCCCCTGGATGGGTAGAGAGGAATTAGTCAGAAACTAATCTATTCATATATTTAAGAAAGATACCTTACACCTGTCTGGGTCTGAGTGCTCAGATATATTTTGGAAATACTCAGATGAAGACATAGTTCTATTTTCAAGACATTCACAGTGTAGATATATAATTGTACGTGTAATTGGCATGACCAGCACCGAGTGTAAAAAGGATCCCACCTTTTTTTTTTTTTTAAGTTAAAATCTGCTCAGATCCTTATTTGCACAAAATCCTTAAAATGTTCAGTATATTTTGGGGCCTCCAACCATATCCATAAATAGTCCAAGAACAAGAGAGAGCTTCCTCAGTCCAAAGGTACAAGTCCTGTTTCCAGTCGCCCCTTAGAGAAGGAACTGAAGAACTTTCTCAGTTCCCTGATGGTTCCCTTATATTAGAATGCCCTTATTTCTTTCTCTAACACATGATATCATTATTGAACATGGGTGGCTCAGCCCAGCTTGAGGCAGGGTATCAGACGATTGTGAAGGAGGGTAGAAGCCTGGAAACGACAATCTCAAAGCTTTGAGAAAGGTCCTATTTTTATAACAGCTGAGACTTGAGTTCATATTTGGTGCATGTCATCCTTTGTTGGGAGAACCATTTGAATGAATTTTCAGTTATTCAATATTACATTTTAAATATTCTGTGGACTTTCTTCGTTCAGACAAAGATTGATTTTCTAGTTCAAGGTTGCTCTGAAACTGAGAACACATACCTCTATCAGTTAAACAAATTCAGGTTTTATTACTATCTACTACCACTCTTAGGCCTAGTGGGGGCAGAGAGGGATACATGTGTGTGGGTGTGGGTGTGTTTATAGGGTAATGATTAGGTACTGGATCTGCTTGTCTAGACTGGGAAGTAAAGATGGATCCACCAGGCATATTAGCAAAGACTAGAGTGTATATTCTACTACATCAGACTGTCTAAAGGAAAGGTCCAGAATGGCTTTTAGATGGCTACCTGGGAGTCAGTGCAACAGAATCCAAAACAAGCACACTATGATTAAACTGTAGTGTTCCTTTTATAACTTAGGGCCCAGAAATGTTAGCTAATTTATGAGACAACCTAGTAACCAAAGGCAAAGACCCCATTCAGGATTGCTAGACTTAGCAAATAAAATACTGGAGACTCAGTTAAATTTCAATTTCAGATAAACAATAATAATTTCCAATGTAAATTTGTCCAAAATATTGTATGAGATAGGCTTATATATTTAAAAAACTATCAATTGTTCACCTGAATTTCAAATTTAACTGTATTTTTGCTGTATTTTATGTGTCCTGTATTTTTATCTGGCAAACCCAGCCTCACTATACACTAATTCCCTTGAAAAAGGAATTTTCCTGGTGTTTTAGGTTCAGTGGATAGATCCACTCAAGCTCATTGGCAAACAGTTTCTCCCCTATTTTAAGTTTGGAGTCTGGAAAAGATAAGCACTCAATTTTCTTGGCCATCTTTTTGTAGGAGTAACTAAGTGTTAATTATGGCTAGTCAGACATGTGAAAAGTCCTCTAGGAAATGTTCCCTTCTAGAATAAAAAGACAGTACTTCCCAAGGAAAAGATTTTTTGATCTTTCTACCTTTTTCCTGTTTGTGACTCAGAAGCAATGGCTGTAAGTCCAGCAGCCCTCTTGTATCTTGAGGTGACACACATGAGGACAGAGGTCTACACACTGATGCAGAAACCCTGACCCAGATGATCGAGTTACTCTACCTGCCCTAGACTATCAGAGAGAGACAGAGAGAGAGGAAGGATCAGAGAGAGAGCATCCCAAGAAGACTCCACACTGACAGCACAGAGCCCAATGTGGGGCTTGAAACCACAAACCATGAGACATTAGCCTGAGCTGAAATCAAGAGTCAGAGGCTAACCAATAGAGCCACCCAGGTACCCCTCAGACTTCTTGTTACCAGACAGAAAATAATTCTTATCACTTAAAACTATTATATTGAATTTTTTATTATTTGTAGATGATTGAGATCCTTACTGATACCTTTTGGAACTATAGAGTTTCTTAGCTTCAAATAACAAAAAAAAAAATCAAGTTTGGGAACAAGAGTGATATCACGGGTAAGTTAATTTACCTTCCTAGAGATTCTTTGAGCGGAGGAGAGAGGGCCATATAAGAAATCTAACATCAGAATCCTAGAAGCCCCTATGGTTGGAGAGATATGGGCAGAAGTTGTTTTTTTTTTGTTGTTGTTGTTTTTTTTTTTTTTTTTTTTTTTTTTTTTTTATGAGAAACTTGGCGAGAGAGTAAGTAAGAAAACAGGGTTAGGAATAGTGGAATCGTTTGAGAGACTTTGTGAAATTTTGGATATCAAAAGAGCTTCTTCTGGGGTAAGGGAAAGACTGTGGACAGAATTAAAGACTGTTCTCAGAACATTTGCAAAGAAAACACCACTTCTCTGGCACTCAAGTTTGGTAGTTTGGAGAATGTCCAGAGGCAGCATCTTTGGCATGACCACTGGCCTTCTCACAAGGACATCATCATCAGAGGCAGAAACGGGGCCTTGTAGGAAATAGATGAAAACATTCTAGAACCAGAACAAAAGAATAGACACCATGTGGTGAGGAGACTGACAGGCTGACCTGTGAGCACATGAGAAATGCCCCTTGAGGAAATCCCAGTAGTAACAGAGGGACATTTTGAAGTGCGCTGAAGTTTAGTTTTTCCACAGGCTGAGGAATTTGATCCACTGCTTTTGGTGTTATAAGTTCATGGGTATTTTAGCATAGCCTTTTGACAGGGCAATATTCCTGTTGACCCAGAATTTTTAGATGTATTTATGCTCCTCTAAAACTGAGATATACATGTGGTGTGTGCCTATATTCTTTGAATAATTCTGCAAATTGCATTATAATCAATTGGTGGAATGTCTACTTCTCTTGTTACCTTAGTTTAGGTGCTGTTCATCATTTATTTGAGTTTTTACCTAATTGACCTTTATGCTTTCCTCCTTAGCTTTCTCAAATCCATGCTGTACTCTGCTACCAGATCACGTCAGTTCCATATCTAAAACTCTTCAGTGATTCTCTTTTGCATATAAAGCCCAAGTTAAATAACTTCCACAATTTGCCCTTTGCTTCCTTTACAGCTTGATCCTCCAATATTCCTAAAGTGTTCTCTTATACCCCAGCCATGTAACCACTTCCTGAACACTTTGTGTCATTTTCCTCATTGGCAAATTCTTTTCTCACTGCATGAAACTCATTTTTTTTTTTTTTTTTGTCTTTTTGCCTACTTCACTTACTCCCACAGATTTTTCAAACACATTCCCAAAGTGATTTTCTTTATTAAGTCTTTTCTGGGACCTATCAGAGAGAATAAGTTATACCCAGTGCTGTGCTCCTAATAATGTGTGCACATCCCCATATTGAACTCATCACTTAGTATTATAATTATTTGATTGCATGTCTCTTCCATTATATCATGAGTTCCTTGAAGGCAACTAATTTGATTTTTGACCTCTTTTTAAAACCAGCTTCTAAATAGTAGGTGTTTAATAATTTTTAATTATGTAAATGAATGACTCATACTCTTGAAAATAAACTCCACACCAGGTCTTGTTACTTCCACAAGCCAAGTATTTCTCAATTTGGTTTGTTTCTCTCCATTCCAACCACTAACTACTACCAGGGATTGGAACTTCATCAACTCTGCCTGGGTGGCTCAGTTGGTTAAGCGTCCAACTTTGACTCAAGTCAAGATCTCATGGTTTGTGGGTTCAAGCCCGCATCAGGATCTGTGTTGATAGCTCAGAGCCTGGAGCCTGCTTCAGATTCTGTGTCTCCCTCACTCTCTGCCCCTCCCCCATTTGTGTTCTGTCCCTCTCTGTCCCTCAAAAATTAATAAATGTTAAAAAAATAAAAGAACTTCATCAGCTAGCTTCAGAATATTTCCATAGCTAGTACTTTTGTCTTCCTTCCATCAGAAGTGTTTTAAAAAGTGAAATTATTGGGGCGCCTGGGTGGCGCAGTCGGTTAAGCGTCCGACTTCAGCCAGGTCACGATCTCGCGGTCCGTGAGTTCGAGCCCCGCGTCAGGCTCTGGGCTGATGGCTCGGAGCCTGGAGCCTGTTTCCGATTCTGTGTCTCCCTCTCTCTCTGCCCCTCCCCCGTTCATGCTCTGTCTCTCTCTGTCCCCAAAATAAATAAAAAAACATTGAAAAAAAAAATTTAAAAAAAAAAAGTGAAATTATTTGAGATTTGTGGTTGCAGAAAAATAAACCTGGTGGCTTTGTAGAAATTGGACTGTGGCTGATGAAGGAAGGAGAAAGCAAGCCAGTCCAGTTTTCACAGAGCTACGAGTCATTTTTCAAAAACCCACAATTCTGTACACATAATTTCCCTTTTTAAAATACTTCCAATGGAAAATCATGAGCTAAGCATGTACTTAGACATATTGTGTCTCACCTAGTTTTCTGTTGAGGTTATTAAATTCACAGAGAAAGGGAAAAGTTAGGGTTACAAATGGAATTCAATACAGGATTTTATTTAGCTGACTACCTCAACTTTGGGGTTTCATTGAGTCAGTGGAAGTGACCCCGATAGACCACACGGATGCCTTGCCTTTTCTTCTTCCACTGTGCAAGACACCAGAGGAGGAAAACAGACTCTTTCGTCATCAGGTACACTCAGTAAGATATTTACACCCAAGTTTTATTATTTGAGCCCTTGGTCAGGACCAGTAATCCTTCAGCAGCCAGTCTTCTTCAAGGAGGTCCAGTCTGCTGAGCTAAACTGATCTAAATCAATACCACTGGCAGAAGACCTAGCGCCACCATCCCTCCATGCCCTGGGAAAAAGCCTTCAAACCATTGGGCTCTCAGTTGAAGAACCCAACCTGCCAACCTGCCAAGCTGAGCTGGAAGCTCTCCCAGCTCACTCTCCCTGGCATCCATCGACCTCAATTTAGGGAAGCAGCCTTCTCATTCATTCATCTCCAACATCCCTGGAAGGAGAATTGTCCTTATTTGCTAATGACCCGGTTGCACCTAATGACCAGAAAGCACTACAATTGGACTCACACTACATAGAGAACAAGGGAATTCCCTGTTGCTAATGATGCTGTTACTTATGTGAGAGCTAGCTTACATTTGCATGCTTACTATGTACCAAGCACTGGGTAAGTGTTTTATATATTTAATCACCAAAACTCCATGCATTTGGTATTATTATTGACTTTATTTTACAAATGAAAAAAAAAAAAAACACAGAGGTATATTATCTAGACAGTAAGTAAAGAATTGGAATTTAAACCCAGGAGATCTTAACCAAATTGGCTGTCCAACTTTCTGCTGGCAATTGCATGCCAGTGTTTGAAGGTATGATCGTACATTGAAGACTCACTGGATATATAAAGAGAGTGAGCAACATACATGAGAGGGATTGATCCACGCAATTAGATCAGGCGTCACCCACTGACATAGTAACGGAATGGACAGAATAAAATTTGAGATGTCCACTCTTCAGTCTATGTGGCAATTGAAAGATTATTGCAACAACAATTTAATTAATTGGATCCAGACTGCTACATTGGGAACAAATAAAAAAAATCGAAGGAAAAGACTTTTGTAGAATCTAAAGCATTAAAATAAACCCTTCAGTGGACTGAGGAAATAGTGGAACAGATGTGGTCCCCATCAGAATTACTGATCCTAAAATCCAACTTGAGAAATTATACCAGACTAAAAAAAAATGAACAGCAAATTATGAGAGAAAAGATAAGACGTAGATAAAAAAGGAGACAAAAGGGTATGAGCACAAAATTGTTTTCTGGACTGAAAGAGCAAGTGGGACTTTGAGTATAAAAGACTCAACAATGTCAGGCAATAATGTTTTTACAAAGCATATTTTTTAAAACCTTCAAGGAAGTACTCCAGCCCAATAAAAATTTATTTCGATAAAGTTTTTCATTTTTTTAGTCAATTTTTTTTTAATTTTTAATTTTTTAACGTTTATTTATTTTTGAGACAGAGAGAGACAGAGCATGAACGGGGGAGGGTCAGAGAGAGGGAGACACAGAATCTGAAACAGGCTCCAGGTTCCGAGCTGTCAGCACAGAGCCCGACGCGGGGCTCGAACTCACAGACCAGAGATCATGACCTGAGGCAAAGTCGGCCGCTTAACCGACTGAGCCACCCAGGGCACCCCAAGATAAAGTTTTTCAGATAGAAGAAATAAGTGATTAGGAAGCTTGCTGAGCAAAGAAACATTTTAAGCCCTGAAAAAAAACCCGTTGCTATTGTGGATAAGGTATATTGCAATATTTCGGAAAGGAATATTGAAATAGAAATACATCATGTAGGAAAAGAATTAGCAATACTCTGCTTCTAAAATTTTCAACAACCCTCAGTGTTAGTACCAGTAGAATGTATAGAAGTTTGCCAAATTACTTTCTTAAGGGAAGCAAATAGCTGGTTATTTAACTCATAATATGAATAAGTAAATACAGATTCAAGTAAATTGTTAAACCACCTCTCTGCATGTTTCATTTCCTGTTTCTGAAATGCTCCTGCTCCTCAGGATAGCCACAGGGTCCATCCCTTCACTTCAGTCTGATCACAACTCACCTCATCAGAGGGGTGTTTCTGGATCTTTCATCTAGCGTTAGATTTCTCACAATGGTGTATCCCCTTACCTTATTTTATTTTCATAGCACTTTCATTGTTTACAAATATATACATATATTTTCTTTCTTTACTGGCCTCCCCCAGTAGAATGCAAGTTCCCGGAGGGCAAGGCTATGTTTATTCGCTGCTCTGTCCCCAGTGCTTAGAAGACTGTTTAGCACATATTTAAACCTCAATAAATGTGAATGAACAATATATAAAATGCCCCTGTAAATCGGTAAGAACAAACAAGTACCCCAATTAAAAAATAAAGGCACAAAGACCATGAAAGTGCCATTAAATAAGCATATGAAAATATATTACCTTCATTAGTAACGAAGAATGTAAGTTAAGTCAGTAAAAAAGATATTTCTATAGGTTGATAGCCAATATTTTACAGACTGATAATATTCTTCAGTAATAAGATATGGGGAATGTAAAATATATTTTTAAGGTCAAGTTTTTTTAATAGTTTATCAATATTTCTTTGATACAGAAAATCCACTTGTAGGAATTTTCCTATTGGAATATTTTACAATTCTATACAGATTTTTTAAATATTTGCCACATTTTTATAAAAGTGAAAAAGAAACTCTGCTGATCATATTTTGTCTATAGAGATAAAATATAGAGAAAGATATAGAACTAGATGCATAGATATGTTTTTTGTACATAGAAAATGTAAACTTGCCTCTGTGATTATCTCTAGAAGGTAGAGTATATGATAATTTGCTTCCTACTTGAGGTGTTTTTGAAATGTTTGAAATTTTACAAAAATGTCTAACATTCCATAATCAGTAATAAAATCCAGAAGACATGATTATAATCCCTAAAAGAATTTGTGAACCAATTTTCCCAACTTAGAAGTCCACTCTACAGATTGCATCAGGTTTTGTGGGGGTTGTTTTGTCTTGTTTTTGTTTGTTTTTGTATTTTTTACACACTACTGAGTTCTATAGGCTGGTATCTCTTTCAGGTTTTTCATCTATGTTCATGAGTGAGATTACTCCACAGCTTTCCCTTTTTCTTCTCCTGTGCTGGTCCAGTTTGGGTTAACACAGTTATGTGTCTCATAAAATGAGCTCCTCTTCTCCAATCACGCCCTGTGCTCTGCTCAATGTACGATCTGATCACTTGAACCCTTCTTATAAAACGTGTCATCTTTTTCATGCCTCTGTGCCTTTGTTCATGATGTCTCTGCCTGGCAGGCCCTTTACGGTTTTCCTTCTTCAGCAGCTTCAAGTGATCTTTTGAGACACTGTGAAACATCCCTTCTTGTATGAAGTCTTCTCCATCACCCCAGAGGTTCCCTTTTTTTTTTCCTGATCCCAACTCATTCTATAAATAACGTTTTTGCCCAAGAGCATTTATCACATTGTAGTGTAAATATTTTTCTGCATTGTTTCCTCTCTGATCTAACTGGAGACTGTTTCCCATTCAGCTTTGCATGCCTAGCCCCTAGTACAGTGGTTCCTCAGAGTTTCTCAACCTCAATAGATATCATTTGAATAATGCAGAGATACCCAAGGACCACCTGAGAGTTTATGAGTTAAAAGTAAAAGTTCACCACTTCCTTGCTCATCCCTTTGAATGATTATTTAATTTTCCAGACTGATAAGGTCAGCGGTTACTGTGTTATAACAAAGAGTGAGGTTGGGTTTAATGTCATCTTTCTTCAGTCCTCCTATTCCTAAAGACCCAGAGAGGATTTCCTGTCCCTGCTGAGACATGTTAAAACGTCCTTCATCCTTCAGTTCTCCCTTGTTACATTCAATCTTGCCATTTTGGCTGTTTATTCTTCTGTTTGCCCTTTTCCAAAGGCAAGAATGCTTTATGACTTTTGGTTCCCAGAACGAGTCAGTGTGCATGTCTCTACATGGCCCTCAAAAGCCAGTACTACTTAGATCTAACCAAGAACTAACGAATATATAAGCTCGAAGTAGCATTATGAAAACTGTCATAAGCAATAGAGGACCTGAGCAAGATCTAGCTCTTCCTATTGGATCTTTCTTCTCTTAACACTGCCATTGGTTTGTAATGGATTATCTGTTTAGAGTTTCTGTAGGATTTGCCTCACCCTTAGCTTTAATGTTTCCACACCTCAACCTGTAAAGCAGGAATCCTAGCTTCCACCTGAACTGAAATGTAGATGTATCTGGGACCTTCAGAAGCACCTTTGTTATTTAAGCGTTTACTAAATAAGAATGAAGAATGTTACTCCTCTAAGGAAAGTGATATGGGTTATGGAGGAAAGCATGAGGTCCAACTGAATATTTTGGTTCACACAAAACCCATGGATTATCCTGTAAACCCTATGGAGAGGAGGGTCCTTGGCAGAAGAAAATGCTTTCATATGCATCTCAGAGACACAAAAGCAACTTAAAGCAGCTGTGCCCCGGGACACCACACAGCTTGCTCTGGGTCCCCAGGGCTGCGGAAGCAGAGCATGTGCTGGGCACCTCTGTGTTTGTAGCATTAGGACTGCCAGGAACTGGTCCCTCCTCATTCCATGACACAGATATGCTACACACACACTTAATTCGCTCAGTTTTATGTAGGATTTTTTTTTTATTTACGTTTCCACTTACCATCATAAAATCTTTTTTCAAGATTTGCTGTAAGCTTTGTCTTCTCTGGGAAACTTTTCCAGAGTGCCTCTCCACTTCCACCCCAGGTAGAGTCACTGCAACTATCTTTGTTCCAAGTGCATTTTTCCGTCAAAATTAGATAATGATTTAATTGACTCGTTTATTTTTGTATACATCTTCAAAGCATTTCCAATACAAGTACCTAGCCCAGTGTCTGGTACATAATAGACTTTCATTAAGTTTGCTAACAAACTACATGAATAAATAATCATAATTATTTCAGTCACAGGATAAATATGTCTTTGTAGGCGCTATATTAATAGCTTGATGTTATTCTATCATATGGATATAACAAAGAATTCATTAGTCTCCATTTTTGGAATACTGATTTGTATCAAATGATTATTGTCAAGAACAATGACAGGAGATATTCGTGTATAAATTGACATCTTTGTACATTTTCTGATTGCACAATAGAAGAGGAATTACTGGATTGAAAAACATAAATATTAATCACAACAGAATTATTTTCCCCAAAAGCCTGTATCACTTTGCACTCCCAACTTTTTGGGAGTGTATAATCTTCAGTTTCACCTCATCCCTGACAACGCGGAATTTTATATATTCAAATTGCATGTACAAGATTTTTTTACACACATACATGTTAATCTGACCATAATTATACACACACACATTTATATATGGTTTCTAATTATACTTATATATATGTTAAGAAAAAAAGCATTATGTTATTTTAAATTTCATTTTTGGCTGCATTATCAAGCTACCAAACTTGAAAAACTAAAGTTCATTTTCAAACATACCAATTTTGAAGGTGGCAGTATTGAACAAAGTCATATATATGTGTGTGTGTGTGTGTGTATGTGTGTGCATAAGTATAATAATAAAAATACTGTGTGTATAAGTGTGCACATGAGGATACTAACAAAAATACTGTGGAGTTCCTGGTATGTGCAAATATGAACATTATGATTAACAAACCAGATAAGGACCAAAATACAATTAAGCTGTTTATTGTAATCCAATCAATGTGATACTTGTTTCTTTCCTACTTCTCTCCAGAATGCCAGCCAACTACACGATACAAGTGCCCTGACTTCTGCTTCTACTAAGTGTTTAGCCTGTTTTGGTCGTATTGTAAGTTATTGTGATTTGACGGCTCTTGAGAGTTTCTGAACCATATTTTCTCCCTGCTGTTTAGAGAATCTTCTTTTTTTTTTTTCTTCCTATTTGATTGTCATGGAAGAAGTGCGGTGTTTCGAGGATCAAGGCTTTTCATTTTATTTCATTTTATTTGAGTGAGTGAAAATGAAGTAACAATTTCAACATAACATTGGGCATTAGTCTTTTTCTTAAAAGCTGTGGATTGTCATTAACTGACAAAATATTCTGCTGCCAAGATCTTGCAAGTATTGTATTTGTTGTCTGATGCCAAACATCCTCTTTAAATGCTAATGAACAAAGTATGGCATGCATTCTGTTCTTGATAGATGATGCCTATACCTTCTGTGGTCAACAGAAGGGGAATTCCCGGCCCATATGATTTCCATTCTGGCACACTCATCTCCTTCGCACTTACAAGCCAGTTAGCATTTAGATGTATTACTCAATCTTATTCTTACGACGAATGGAACAGCCACGGCTTAGCTTCACCTACCGAACCGAAGGAAGTAATGTTCTGAAGGAACTTCTCCTTGTAATTATTTATCCCCAATCAGGCAAATACAGTAAACATTCAGTTTCACATTTAAACTTCCTTTGGCTAAATCCAGGTAGTCAAATTTCAGAAAGCCTTGAATACAATTCCAACCAGTGTGGCCTTTCCTCCACAGGCATTTTGGAGCCATCAAAGAACGTCAAGATAATGTGGTGACATGATCTGGTGACAGATTTGGGGGAAAGGAGGGCAGTGAAAGAATGTAATATAAAAACAACCAGTGGACTTTTGCAATAGTCTGGGCCTTTACGGACATAGTATGAGCTGATGCATCTATTAGGAAAGGGTCTTGGGAAAATACTCACAGGCAGAGTGGTCCATAGGCTTTGGGAACAGTCTATTCTGAGTTTGACTCAGGGCTTCACCCCATATTACTATGTTGATATTTTAATTAAATTTCTTTAAATCTCTGATTTATCAGATTTATCACCTGAAAATGGCTGTTATATTAGGACATAAGATTCAAAATTGTTATAAAGGTTACACGAGATAATGGACTAACACTTCTAACATAGTACCTGGCATGTGGTTTTCCTCTTGCTGTGTGTGAGTTTTTCTCTTTCTGTGTGTGAGTTTTTCTCTTTCTGTGTAACAATTTTTTTTCCCTCATTTTTTCTATGGCAGAAGTCTGGACACAGCTTAGCAGGACTTCTGTTCAATGTCTTACAAGGCTATAATCAAAGTATCAGGCAGGCTACACTGCTTTCTGGACTTTAGGGTCCTTATCCAGGCTCACCTGGCTGTTGGCTGAATTCAGTTCCTTGCAGTTGCAAGACTGAAGTCCCCACTGAGCACCTGGGTGGCTCAGTCGGTTGAGCATCCAACTTCAGCTCAGGTCATGGTCTTGCAGTTCATGTGTTCAAGCCCCATATCAGGCTCTCTCTGGTCAGCACAGAACCCACATGGGATCCACTGTTCCCCTCTCGCTCTGCTCCTCCCCCACTTGTGCTCTATCAAAAAAAAAAATAATAATAATAACCATTTTTAAAAAACTGAAGTCCCCACAAGGTGACTGTCAGTGGGGGGCCACTTGGATCCTGGAGACCACCTACAGTTTCTTGCCAAGTGGTTGTTCAGAAACCCTCTCACATCATGGCAGCTTATTTTTTCAAGGCCAGCAGGAGAATCTCCTTGTCAAGTCTAGTAAAACAGAATCCTTTAGTACATGACATAGTTAAAAGAGTGACTCACCCATTGCCTTTGATATATTTGATCAGCTTAAATCAAGTTAGGGATTATGTGACAGTCAGGCGGAGCAGACCATACAACAGTGAGGGCCATTGTAGGGTCATCTTAGAGTTCTACCACAATATATATATTAGCTCTTGTATTAGTCAAATATTCTTTCTGTCATAAGACACAGAAACCCAACTTAATGTAGATTAAGCAAAGTAGTATTTTAAAATGAAGGATTCATTAGAAATATTCAGGAATTGTTCACAGGATTTAAGAAGAGGCTGCAGGAATCAGAGTAGCATCAATGAATTTAGGAATCTGAACAAGGGTCATAATATCTTTGGAGACATGTTTCAGCATATAAAGAGATTCCATTTCCTCACATGCTAGCTTTGCCTTTTTCTTAGCATTAGATTCACACTTTCATGCTTCTCCATGAAATATAGGGATTGCCTGTGTCAGGGTTCATGAATCTCCACCTTTTCTATAAGGGGTACAGACTTTTCCCCCACTATCTCCAGAAAAAAACATGTTTGCAAAGCACTCCAATATGTTTGTGGTAGATCAGGTGAGAGAAACCAGTAACTCTGACAGATTGATGGAGTGTCATGATTCACTTAGCCAAGGTCACAGGCCGACCCTTGATGTTGGGCAGAACTATATCAATTGCCAGAAAATGGGTTGGGCAGGAAACAGAAGTGTGAAGATGGAAGCCTGGTAGAGTGACTTTTTCCTAGTAAAATATTATGAATATTTTCAAATGTAAAGTTGAAAGAATTATAAACAATTATATACCCATCTCCTAATTTCTGTAATTGTTGACATATTGCTTTGTTTGTTTTACTACATATCCATCGATTCACTTTGTCTGGTCTTTGATCCATTTCAAGTGTGTTGCAGACTTCAGTATACATCACTCTAAACACTCCAGTGTGGCTAGTACTAGAGTTTGGTAGAATGAATTTGAAGTTAAAAGTCAAAGCATAAGAAGTCCATTGGATAAACCTAGAAGGATAAGCTTTCCCAGGTAATTCTTTCTCACTAACTTGGTTGCCATTTATCTAATCTAAACAATAAAAGAGAGTGGCTGTTTCGGGCATTTTATTAAAATGGAGAATTGTTCAAATACAGTAAATATGTTCAAATAATATTAGGAATAGGGAGAAAGATAATGTAGTAAGCCCTTACTATTCATCCACTTACTCATCTAAGTTAGAACCCTGACAGTCAAATACTTCTCCCTAACTGCTTTTATCTAGTTAGTAGCCAGTCAGCCACCTTCTTTCAATTTTCTATATACTCCCCCTCATCCCCATCTTCCCCCTTTCCATCTCCACTGATTTCTAACTCTCTCCCACTTTGCTCTTGCAGTAGCCTCACAAATTATCTCTCTGACTTAGGTAACTCCTTTCAATAAACTTTATAATGCCTCTAGAGTTATCTTTCTAAACACACATCTGGCTTTGTCACTCCTTGAAACATGTTACTTCTCTTTCGTCTGCAGGAGAAAGTCCAACATGCTAATATGGTGGACAAAATCCAGTAAAGACCGGGTATTTTGTAAATGTCTTTATCAATATCCTAAATAACAGCAGAGAATATTTGTACCACCCACATTGCACTTATTGCCAACTGATTGCATCAAATATCTGTTGATCTTGATTATTTCTATTAGACGAATGCCCTGAGTTGGTCCTGAGATGTTCTAGGTCAGGCTGATGTTACCACACATCTTGGAGTGTTAATATGGAATGATAATCTTAGATGACGAAGAGATTATAGAACTTGCTAAGACCCATATTGGGACTGAAAGTCTTTCATAATGGCCCTGTACTATTTAATCCAAAGCTGATGAAAATGTCAGTTGATCAACAAATGATAATAGGAAATTGTTCTTATTGAAATTCTGTGCCCTCCCGTATATGGCAAATAGGTCTTTATAAAATACTATACATAAGAAGGGGTACTTTTTAATTAATTTTTATTAGATTTAATTCTGTATTTATACACTAGATTGCCTTAATTAGAGACAGTATGTATTAAATTGTCACTATTAAATAGGATTACATTTTATTTAGGTACAAGTAAATGTATTAGCTACTAATCATGAAATAGGTCTGCTCTGCAAATTTAAAACAGATTCTGAATTTTGTATAATATGAGAACTTGAATTAACATAGGCTGAGTGAGACATTGTTTTTGTTTTTTGAGCCAAATGTTTTCATTTTTTGATGTTTTTTTCATTTTATGAGGTTTGCATTAATAAACTCATTTTTAACAAAGTTAACCAAATCCACTACTAGTCAAGATTATTTATAATATATCATGTACAATTCTTAGAGCATTACATTAGAAATTTTAGTCATTTGTAATGTCATTTAGATATTGGAAGTAAATTATTTAGATGTAATAGAAAAATATTTATATGCTTCCAAAGAATCTGTTATTATAAGAGCTTTTCCATGACTCTAATTATCTTTCTTTCCTAATACACTTTACAATGAAATCCAATTTTCATAATTTCAACAGAAAAAAACACAGCACTTTATTAGTGAAATTGAAATGCATTGTATGTTCACAAATGAGAGGGAAAAACTTATAAAAATGCATGCATAATTTTTAAAAAATCAATTGATATGGATTTCTCTGACAATCAAAGGTGTAGCATGAATACTTTATTGTCTAAACTTGAAGGCGTTGCAACCACTGTTGCCAAGGACGCACCACGTTGTTATGGAAACAACATGGGTTTTAAGTCAGAAAAACCATGACCTTGCAACTATAGAATTCATAAATTTGGACAAGTTATTTACTCTTCTGAAACTGTTTCTATATTAAAAATTGAGTCAATCATATCTACCAGATAGGACTATTAAAAAGATTAAAGGTTCTGGTGTATCTACAATGACTCACATATACATAGGCATATAGAAGTTCCACCAAAAATACTTGTTACCCTCCCTTGGTTTCCTGTAAACAATTAAAAGGCAGAAATTATTTGTCTTCTGAAAGCACTAATGATTGGGTGGGTCCCAAGAAAAGACAAACTAAAAACATGTTTAGAATTTGGTGTGTACAAAAGTCAAAATAGACGCTAGAATGTTGTTTAACACCAACAAGTATGACAACGTAGAGAAGTTAGAATGACAGAGACATGGGTCCCAGGCCTACGAGTCCACCAGTGAAATTTGTAACTTTGAGAAGATGGTGCATTTCACAGGCTTTCAGCATTTTCAACCCTAACGTGATAAAATGAAGGTGTTGAGAACAACTTTCCTCTTCCTACAGTGAAAGTTAAAACTTACTTTTTCTTTTTCCTTTTCTTTTCTTTTTGTCAGAAGAAAGTTCTGGAAGATCTGAGTAACTGGAAAAGTAAGATTTCTTTTCTTAAAAAAATGATAGCAGCTTATTTTCCTTTTTGTGCTTCCTCTTTCAATAGGTTTCTTAAGACTCCAATATGAATGAAATGATAACTTTCTTCCCCACCTCACAAATTTCCTTCTTTGCTCTTCGGGGTCTTTAGTTGGGTTCCTAATATTACAAATTGACTAAAGCATTTCTTTTCAAAGTCCTTTCACAAAGATCACGGCAAAGCTGACATTTTCAAGACAAGTATACAAATTCTATATGTTCTTTCAATTAATTCCTCTCCCTGGTGTTGTTCCCTACAGCTGGCTGTTAATTGTGGGCCAAGTATAAGCTTTTAAGGCACAAACTCCTCCACAGGCCCCTATATGTATATTGAATGAGTCAAAGTATTGGATGGTAATAAGTGCATTTATAAGCATTATTTCTATAGTGAAAAAAAAAGGTTAATTTGAAAGTCATTCCTCCATTCAAGAAGAACAATTTTCTCTAGTCTTCTGACTATTTATAGAAAGACCTTTACATGTGCAAACTAATTAATAAATGGGATCAATTTCAAGGTATTTTTTCTGGTTCATCACCACTTAATCATTCAATTTAAAAAACATTTTAAAGGCCAAGTCTAAAATAGATTTGCACCCACGCCCCCAGTGTGAATTTTTCATTCTTTACAACATGCAGTAGGTACTGTATAATGACCTTTTCTCTGTTTGGAACAGGGATTAGAATAATACATTTGACCCTTTACAGTCACCTGGGAGAGATGTTAGTCTCCATGTTCAATAAACTGAAATATGTCTCAAGTGTCCCAAGGTTAAGGCCATGACTTTAAACTATTTAACACAGAGTATCATACTGATTCACTTAGACTCTCAGGCTTTTAAAAAAATTATTGGACTGAATTTTATGTACTTTATCAGAACAATTTCTTCTCTTCATACAATTAAAGCAAATATTTTACATTGCAAATAAAGCAAGTTAACCTAGATGCATTGTGCATTATAATAAAATTTATAGCTGCATAAATAGCAGTGTAAACTTACAGAAAGACTAGTAATTATAGTGCCATTGATGGTCTTTGTTGCTTTAATTCTGAGGCAGCCAGAATGATTAAACTGAATCTTAATCGACTTCTCCATTAAAAATGCTGGCAGAGGAGCTCCTTTAACCTTTCCCATTGATTGAACACAACAATCACCATTCAATTATAATGCAAAAGGACATTTGTTATAATGTAGAAAAGATGCATGAGCCATTTCCTTTTACTCAAGACAATCAATGAGATGACTCCTACTTCTGCAAAGGTGAGAATGCTCTACCTGGGAGTCTGATAAAGTCAAAACCAAACAGAAACCTCCCCACCGTACAGAGTAGCGTACTGATGAAACTAATCTGGAACAGATTCATTAAGAAGAAATGTATTTTCTATTGCTATTTACAATGGCCACATCTATCCTTGATATATTGTTTTGCTTCCTAGATTTTCAAAGTACTTAAATTACCATGATCAAAGGTTTAATGGTGAATTAATGAGGGTGGTTACTGGGCCTTTTATATGTGTTCTCAGTGCAGGCTTAACAATACAAATCAAGGCAGTACTGGTAATTGGAATACCAGAATTTTAGACTACGAAGGAGCCTTCGAGATTAACTGATTTACTTAAGGTCAGATGGCTAATTGTCACAAACCCTGCACTAGGATTCAGGTCAATCAATTACTCATACAACACTTGTTGCATTTGTCACTTCTGAAGTATCCTTCATTTTTAGTTACACTTTTTACTTGATTCTATAATTGTATGGAAAGTTCAAGTAATGTACTTACATCACGTAACCTAAAACATATGACTGACTCTGAAAATATAGTTTGTATATAGTTTCCACATATGTAATAGCGGTACATTAAACATGGCGCTAGATTCTTTGCTATTCCTCCCACTGAGCAGTGGAGTATGATTCTCCTCCCCTTGAATCTGGGCTAACTCAGTGACTTGACCAATAGAATGTGGTGGAAGTGACATCTGGAAATTCAGACGCTAGGTCCTAAGAAGTATTGCAATATTTGTCCATGCTTCTTAGAACACTTGCTCTGGGGAAGCTAATTGCCATGTAAGACCTATGACCACCCACAGACCACTAGGTTATATAAGGAAGCTGAAGTCACTATATGGAGAGGCTGTAAGGAGAGAAAAGCCCAAACACCCCCTCTGTCTCAGGCATACCACACCAGGAATGAGACATGAGTGAAGAAGGTTTCTTGGACATCCCAGGGCCAGCAGACAGGATGTGGAGAACTAAGAAAACCAGTTGACATCTAGAATTAAGACCTTAAGCATATGGCTTTAGTCAAATTATGACAACTGACCAGGATGGCCTTAATGTTCCTCAACTTGACTGAATTTAGACAGGTTTCTTTCTGACTGAATGCCCCTGACCTCCCTTTTCTTAGAGCAATTACTTCAGAAAGCTTGCAGTTGTAAATTCTCCGGTCTGCCCCTTTGAGATGTAGATCTCCCAGCCTTTTGCCAGTTTTACAGCCCACAAATGCCTTTCTCAAGGACCAGGGAGCCATCCTTCCAGAATATAAACATCAAGAATGATACAGCCCCTATCTCCCCAGTCTCTTTAGGGAAGGTAATTGCCTAACTTGGCAAACGCAGATGGCTTTATCATATTGACCAGCTTCCCCTCTAATGTTCTCCAGTACTTTTACCAGCTCACCTCAGCATTCAAAATCCCCCCCACCTTCTGTTTCAGTGGAGTTAAGCTTAATTTCTCTTCCCCATTGCAATAATCTTTAATAAAGTCTCCCTTGCCTCTCTGGCACCATTTTTCTTTGACACAGCCAATTCAGTCATTTGTTCCTCCCTATCTGAGACCCTAGTCATCAAGGATCAGGGACTGGTCATTCCTGCAGTGCCCTGCCCTAATTCCAGACCACCAAAATCATGTGCACAATAAAATGGGTGCTGTTTTTATGCCATTAAAGTTTTTTTATATAGTTTGTTGTGGAGCAGTTGATAACTGAAAACTCTCTATAGATAGATAAATGGATGGATAGATAGATAGATAGATAGATAGATAGATACACACACGTTTATGATGTGTATAGTTATACATTGTATAGATATAGATAATTGTATAATATATAACTATCCCAGTTCAAGATCCTCAATTTCTAGCTGCATTCAGAGAAGGATAGAAGTATGAAGTTCATGTTACTAATTTACTTTGAAGGTTGTACTAGTGCTCAGTGCATTTCGTTACTTAGGAGAACATGCACAACTCTTCACTTTAAGTACTTTGAATATGTGTCTAATCACTAAAACAAAAAGATGACTTTAGTTATAATAATTATTTTGTGTGTACTTAAACACCATTATATAGCCAGCCCCATATCTTCAGATTACCTCTTTTAAATGTCAGGGTAAATGTACAATGAACAGCAATTAGGATGATTGTAAAAGTAAATAAGTTTTAGTCTACTGAAATAATCAAAGAACAGGGAGACACAAGGTGAACAAAAAACCCCCAATCTTTCCTTTGAAAAAGATCCAGATTTGAAATGGCAATGTTTCCAAATTCAGAGCAACCAAATTTCAAATTTTTGGTTCAAAGGCTAAATCATTTTTTTAAAGTAAATTTTATTTATTCTGAGAGAGGCAGAGAGAGAGAAAGTGGGGGAGGGACAGATAGAGAGAGAATCCCAAGCAAGCTCGGCATTGTCAGTGCAGAGACCGATGTGGGGTTCCGTCTTCCACACTGAGATCATGATCGGAGCCAAAACCAAGAGTTGGAGGCTTAGCCAACTGAGCCACCCAGGAGCCCCTAAATCATTTTTTTTCAAATAATAATGAAAGTTTGAAGAAAGACTTAATTTATTAGATTGAAATATTTTATTATATTTCCAAATGAACATGTAAATTTTTGTGAAAAGAAAATATTTTTCTATGGAAGGAAAACCTAGACTATTTCAATATAACAGTTCCAGCCTGATATGGCTAGAATGACCAGTTAGTTTTGAGAAACTTGTCACGCATGGAGTCAGTTTTAGTATTCATGTCTGTCAACCAAGACTTTTCAGAGGGTATATCCAGAGGTCTCTTTTGTGACTATGTCTATATCTTGCTTTTAATGGGAAAAAAAGTCATGATCCATAATTTTGAGTATAAGATTAAAGTATTTCTTCTCAAGACCTTTTTGCTGAATCTGCTTGCTTTTTATTGAAAATTATAACATTTCACATATAAATCTCTAAAGTATGGCTTTTATTGGTTTACTTATTTTTCATATACTACATATTTATATTATGCCTAATTAATAATTTTCCGGGTCATAAAAACTGCTGTTTTATTATGTTTTCTGAAAATATGTTGACTATAGAATATATGTGCCCCACATATCACTTTCAGGAAAGCAAGTATCACAAAAAGAATACCTCAAATCTGCTATCGTGGTGGACCACAGCTCCAAAATGGTGAGGGATGTGTTTGTAGCAGGAATAGCTTAGCTGGAACACACTGGACAGATTAGGTACTTCATCAGACTCAGGGTGACTTTAGAACCACTCAAAGCAGGCTCTGGGCACAGGGACTTCATGGCAGTTCTGTGTTGAGTGGGAGGTGAACTGATAAATTACTTTCTGTGGGCTGAAAGATTTGCCCCCAAGCTTAGGAAACAGAGCAAGCTTTGTCTGGTGTAATAAGTTCTGATTGTATCATTCATGGAGCAGAAAACTTTGATGGGTGATTGCCCCAAGAATTAAAGCCCTTCCAAAGTCAACCTTCTTGCATCACTTTTCCACTGATAATGTCTGTGAAGATACAGATGGGCCATTTAGTGACAGGGTTGTGCCTTTGGCTTCCCACTATTACTTAGTTTTATGATATATCCTAGAGTTTGTACATTCTGGTTATGCTGACTCAACATGTGCCTTTATGCTGATAGAATGACAGTTGTAATAGTGGATGGGATTTAGATTAGGCTTTTAAAAAACCCTTCTGATTATTACACGAAAAGATTGTTTTAAAAATATATTGAAATCTCTTTCTCTGAAGGGTTTTGTCTAGGTTAATTCTTTCCTGAAGGAGTTTAAGCGACTCCAAGATCAAATATTTCATCACTTTGCACAGGCAAATAAAAATAAATTCCAGCCAGACAAAAGACAAAGTGTTCCTTAGCCTCCAAGTGGTTAAACTGGTGACCAGGAAACTGGCCTCTGAGTTTCAGAATCTGACTCTTAGCACTTGCTGATAACTTTAAGATAATGTTTTAGAAGGTACTTATGTTTCAAATGTATATTTTTTTTGTTTTCTCTTTTGGTTAATATTTCCATTTTTCCCTGAATTCACATTTCTTTATATAGCGGTGTAATTTTTTGATGTATTAGTTATATTTGAAAGCCATGAAGTCTAGGAGGGTATTAAGTAATATCATGAATTTACCCATTCACTTATTAAACCAACTCTTGTTATGTCAGAAAGGGCTAGGTCTGAGAAGAGCATTGAATTATCAGTTGAAAGAATGCTGGGTAAAAAAAAAAAAAAAAAAAAAAAAAGGAGAATACACACGGAGAGGAAGAAATAAAAGCCTGTTCTGGAGATCAGGAAGCTTTCTTGGAGAAATGACTTAGGGAATGAGTAAGAATTCATGAGAACGAAACTTAGGAGTTCTCTAACTGACTTGCTGGATTGGGGGAGAAAGGAGACCCATGGGAGGATGATGAAAGAGAGAAAATCCAAGAAAGCCCTACTTTTAAAAATGAATTAAGAAGATTTGCATATTTTTTGATTCTATAGAAGAGTTTATACACATAGGAATTAAGGGTTTTTTTCTTGAAAGTGTTAGAGAACTTGTCCCTAAGTCCATTAGGGACTGAGCTGTCATAGGGAGATAGAGAAGCAGCAGTGTTGACACTCCAATCACCCATGGCATTCTGGGTGAGCACCAGAAATGTACCAGAATCAGAGCCGACTTTATTTGATTAAGGAAGCTCTGCTCAGCCCTGGCACGATCAGGAACTGGGGTATGAAATAGGATATGGAGGAAAATCAGCTGGGATGCCCCCCCCCCCCCCCCCCCGCCGCCGCCGGCCCTGCCAGCCCAGTGTTGGGTGTGGAGGGGGTCCAGCCCTTTTCCTGGCTTGATCAGACGCCTGAAATTCTAACCTTGTGTTTGCAACTGTAGAAAAGGCAAATCATCAGCAGGTGTTCTATCTTTGTTCATGACTGCAAACATCTACCCCTCCCTGGCATGATGGCAATAGAAAGCTGGATTCTAAGCCTTGCCCTTGGTTGGGCTTGGTTGCCTCCACCGTTCTGGGCCAAGTTTTTCCTTCAGAGGCTAGTCCTCCATAGGTCAGTCTTGGACAGCTAAACGTGAGTTCCCAGTATTAACTGAAAAAGAGTTCCAAGGTATAACATGCTGGACTATGTTAAAGAGGGATTTTATTACATGATTGTACAAAGCTCTGATATGCTAATAGGAGGAGTAGTTTTTAAAGAGAGCAGTACAATAAGAACAGTTGTCCCAATTCCCTTGAACCATGAATATATACCCTCTTTTGTGTTAATCTCTTGGAATTAGTGTTACTTAGATATGTTTTGGGAAATGCCACTTTTTATCTACAAGATCTTGGTATTTATATTTGTATTTAAGGTTATACTAAACTCTTAGTCATTGAAACATGTGACTTCTATGTCCCATTTAGATTTATGCCTTGAATTCTACTTTTTATGATACTACCTTTATGATTTCTACTTTCTTTTTTTGAGGGTTTGCCTGATTTAATTGGTGTATGCTTTTTTCTTCGAGTCACTTGTCATTAGATAACATCTCACAGTGGATATTAAGTTTCTAATGTGACAGACTTTTTCAATTGTTTTAACTTTTTTTATTGAGATAATTGTAAATTCACAAGCAGTTTTTTAAAAAAAAAATTTTTAATGTTTATTTATTTTTGAGACAGAGACAGAGCATGAACGGGGGAGGGTCAGAGAGAGAGGGAGACATGGAATCCGAAGCAGGCTCCAGGCTCTGAGTTGTCAGCCCAGAGCCCGACGCGGGGCTCGAACTCACGGACCGCGAGATCATAAGATGAGCTGAAGTCAGACACTTAACCGACTGAGCCACCCAGGCATTTCACAAGCAGTTTTAAGAAAGATCTCCTGTGTATACCTTTATCCAGTTTCCCCCAATAGTAACACCTGGAAAAATTATAACACAATATCACACTAGGTTGTTGACTGATACAGTCAAGATATAGAACATTTCCATCACCACAAGGATCTCTTATGTTGCCCTTTATGGCCACAACCACATCCTGTCTTCCTTACACCCTCCTTTACCCCTGGCAACCACTAAACTGTTCTCCATTTAAAAAAATTTTCATTTCAATGATTTTTTCAAAAAGGAAGCATACATTATATAAACTTTTTGAATTGGTTATTTTTCCTTCAACAGAAGTTACCAGAGGTTGGCCAAGGTCATTGCATGTGTCAGCAATTTGTTACTTGTATTGCTGAGTGCTATTCTACCCTGGGAATATACCCCTGTTTGTTTAACCATTAACTCATTGAAGGACATCTCAGTTGTTTCCAGTTCTTGGTTATTATGAATAAAGCTGCAGTAAACATTTGTATTTAGGGTTGTGGGAACACAAGTCTTCATTTCTGTGGATAAATGCCCAGGAGTGTAATTGCTGGGTTGTATGGCAATTGCATAATTTATTTATTATTATTATTATTATTAATGTTTATTCATTTTTTTGAGAACAAGAGAGACTGGGTGTGAGTGGGGGAGGGGCAGAGAGAGAGGGAGACACAGAATCCAAAGCAGACTCCAGACTCTGAGCTGTCAGCACAGAGCCTGACATGGGGCTTGAACACACAAACCATGAGATCATGACCTGAGCCAAAGTCAGACGCTTAACCGACTGAGCCACCAGGCACCCCTACATAATTTATTTTTTAACAAAATTAATAAAAACAACAAAAAACGCAAAATTCTTTTCCAGGAAAGATGTACCATTTTACATTCCCATCAGCAATGTGTAACTAGTTTCCTTGTATCTTCACCAGCTTTTGGTGTTATTACTATTTCCTATTCCTATTCCTACCATTCTGATAAATGTTTAGTGGTATCTCATTGCAGTTTTAATTTTCATTTCTTTAATGGCTAACGATGCTGAACATACTTTCATGCGCTTACTTGCCATGTACATATCTTCAAAGAAATGTCTATTATGCCTTTTGCCCACATTCTAATTGGATTGTTTTTATTTCTTTCCTATTGAACTTGAGAGTTCTATACATATTCTAGACACTAGTCTTTTGTCCCATCTGTGATCTACAGATATTTTCTTCCACCCTGGAACTAAACTGTCTTTTTATAGAGTAAGTATTTTCAATATTGATGAAGTCAAATTTATCAAGTTTTCTTTTAATGGATTATGATTTTCGTGTTAAGTATAAGAATGCTTTGTCTAGCCCTAGAGCCCCAACTTTTCTCCAAATTGTTTTCCTAAAAGTTGTGTAGTAGTATATTTTAGATTGAAGTCTAAGATCCATTTTGCGCTAGGTCTGAGACTTAGGTCAAAATTTTTTGCTTGTTTGTTTTCTTTTATTTTGTTGTTGTTGTTTCTGTCTAAGGATGTGCTTCAGTACCGTTTGTTGAAAACTTTATTGATTTTTGTACCTTTGCCAAAAATCTGTTTGCATCATCTTTTAGAAATTCTATATTTAGGGGCACCTGGGTGGTTCAGTCAGTTAAGTGTCCAACTCTTGGTTTTGGCTCTGGTTATGATCTCGTAGTTTTGTGAGTTTGAGCATCGCTTCAAGCTCGGCGCTGGCAGCGTGGAGCCTGCTTGGGATCCTTTCTCTCTCCCTCTCTCTGTGCCCCACCCACACTCATGCTGTTGGTATCTCTTTCAAAATAAATAAATAAACTTAAAAAAAGAAAGAAAAAGAAATTTGAGATGATTCAACCTGGAGTGCTTTCAGAAATTCCTTGAAATTCCTTTCACCTTTTGGTAGACTGAAATAATCCTCCCTGTACTAGCACCCTTTGCAATGCAACTTTCTAGTGCCTTTACACTCAGACTCTGGGCAAGGCTATGCCAGCTGCTTTGGACAAAAGAACGGGGCATAAATAAACGTGTTAGTTCTGAACCTAGGTGCAAAAGCCCTTGTGTATTTCTGCTTCTCCTGAATTCTGCAGTCATCATAAAAGCATGTTCTGGCTAGCCTAAGGATCATAAAAACATGGAGCAGAGTTCAACTACCCAAACCCCTGAGTGGAGGCCAGCATAGATAAGCCAGTAGCCAGTGGGTCCCCAAAGAGTTGAGCAAGCCCAGCAGAGCTCAAGGGGGCTACTAAACTCCCATTTATTCCCAAACACATGACAGCAGCACTGATTTTCATATATCACCGAGGTTCTAAAGTTGTTTGTTATTAAATATTATTGTGGCAACTGATAATTGACACATCACTTAGATGGCTTGGGCTGCTGTAACAAAATACCACAGGCTGGGTTGCTAACGAACCACACAAATGTATTTCTCACAAGTTCTGGAGATTGGAAGTCTGAGACCAGGGTGCTAACATGGTTGGATTCTGGGTTGCAGACTGCCTACTTCTCACTTTGTCTTCACATGGAAGGAGGGACAAGCTAGGTCTCTGTGTCTCTTTTATAGAGCACTACTCCCAATTGTGATGGCAGAGTCCAGTTACCTCCTAAAGGCCCCAGCTTCTATTATCATCATCTTGAGAAGGTGGAATTTCAACATATGACCTTTGGGAGACACAAACATAGTAGACCTGTTCCTTTATTTCCAGTAATGAACCAAATTTATCCTTAGTACAGAATTTATTTGGTTATTTCAATTGGTGGAGTTTGAAACCTGTGTTTGAATTTTCATGTCATCTATAAGTAACAATGTACATTTTTTTTTTTTTTGAATTCTCACACTATGCCTGTAAACACACATCTCTGGATACATACTTTTTTTCTATACGTATACTGAAAAAAATATATTATTTTTTATTTAACTGGTGGATAGCTGTCCTGTTGTTTGTGCAGTTATCCACAGGTTATCAGTTAAGCTTGTTATAGCCTTTCTTGTGATCCCTGAATGGATAAAGTTTCCCTTTCTGAATCCACAAAAATGAAGGTCATATGACAAATCCCATGTCAGTAAAATGAGGGAAAAAATATAACATATGTTCTATATCGGGTATTTTTAAGTGTGTAATATAACTTAAGGGTAAAATGAAATGGGACATAAAGAATCCAACATAGCACCATGATTTTCCAAAAGATCGAATATCATATATGTGTATAGAAACAATACAAATCTGTGAAGGATTTTTTTGGCTGTTTAAGAAATATCTGCATGTGACATGCAAATTCGCAGGTAGCTTTCTTCTTTAGAGTTTTGAAACTTCTAATACTCTTCCTTTTTGCCTTTGGGTTCAGTAGATTAAAAGGCACTTGGTCATTAAATAAACTTTGAAGATAGTGATGTGCAGATTTGACTTTGGGGTACAAATATACAGGAGCAATTTGCAACCCGGGAAGGTGGTAGTATGGGAGAGTAATATTTGAACAAGAATTGACTGAGGACGAATTTTCTGCTTCAGACAGGCATCAATAGCAGATGGTGAGGCCTACTGGGAAATAAGTCTAAGTACTGGGAAAGGAAATACTGTATTGTGGCAAATAGAAGATCTGACGCAGCAGAAATGTCTCACAGGAAAGTGAGGTGAAATTGCCCATTAATGTTTTATAAACACTTTTTTATAGAAGAGATAAAATTAATCGAAAAAAAGAGGGATTTTGGATAGCAAGATTTGTGCAGAAATGTTGCAGGATCCGCTGGTAGTACTTGGGTATCTCTCTAGACTTTGTAATGTGTGCAAGTTTATAACAAAACTTTCTAAGTGTATTTTTTGAAGTTTAAGGTGTTTGGATACAACGTTGAATAAAATATGTGAATATTACGTTGAGGAAAAAAGATAACAGACTTTTAAAGGAATAGTAATGGAAGTTTATTTCTTTCTAAACTATGCTGTTTAAAATGTTTCCTATTGGGGCGCCTGGGTGGCGCAGTCGGTTAAGCGTCCGACTTCAGCCAGGTCACGATCTCGCGGTCCGTGAGTTCGAGCCCCGCATCGGGCTCTGTGCTGACCGCTCAGAGCCTGGAGCCTGTTTCAGATTCTGTGTCTCCATCTCTCTCTGACCCTCCCCCGTTCATGCTCTGTCTCTCTCTGTCCCAAAAATAAATAAAAAACGTTGGAAAAAAAAAAAATTTAAAAAAAAAAAAAAAAATAAAATAAAATGTTTCCTATTACATGTCAAAGTTCCACTGTTACTGTATGAGAATAAACTTGTTGAGTATCACTATTTTAATGCACATTAAAATTTATTTAAAAAGAAGGGGTGCTTGGGTGGCTCAGTTGGTTAAGTGTCCAACTCCATTTCAGCTGAGGTCATGATCTCACGGTTTGTGGGTTCGAGCCCCGTGTTGGGCTCTGTGCTGACAATGTGGAGCCTGCTTGGGATTCTCTCTCTCTCTCTCTCTCTCTCTCTCTCTCTCTCTCTACCTCATCCTCTCTCTCCCAAAAATAAATAAATAAACGTTTTAAAAAAATAAATTAATTTAATTAAAAAATAAGATTAAAATATACTAATCAATTTTGTTTTCACTGAGAACCTAAAAATCCAAGTACCATTTTATAGTCACACAGACATACAAACACATATACACACACAAATATGCACACCCACACAAGTTCATCATATAACTATTTTACTTAATTTTTGAACATGTTCAGGAGAAAGTTTTCTATAATTTTATTTCAAAAATTTGGTGAGTATTTATTAAGTATTTTAGGACATAAAAGCTAGCTGGGACCAATGTACTGAAGTATGTATGATTGGTTAGCATTATTTTTTTGAAGACTTGAATAGAATATTTGGTTTAAATACATACAAGTAAATTAAACATTAAAAAAATCTGGTAGAATATTTCAAATATCTAATATATGACTGAAGTTATAATCCAATAAATATTTCTCTTTATGATCAAGCACCTATTTTGTATAAAATGGATTTTCTGTGAGGTCAATATATCATGTTGACTTAAACATGAGATACACAGGAAATATGAATGATACAGAAAGGCTTGACAAATAAAAATCTACATACAAAATTAATATATTTAAATAGTTATAGGCTGAATTTTGTCCCCCAAATTCATATGCTGAATCCTGAACCCCAGTACATCAGAATATAACTGTATTTAGATAGATGACGTCTTCAAAAAGGTAATTAAGGTTAAATGAGGCCAATTAAGGTGAGCCTTAATCGATTATGACTGCTGTCCCTATAGGAAGAGAAGATTAGGACACAGAAGGTTAATCATGTGAAGCACAGGAAAAGATGTCTTCCTACAAGCCAAGGAGAGAGGCCTTGGAAGAAACCAACCCTGCAGACACTTTTATTTTGGACTTCTAGTCTCCAGAAGTTGTTTAAACCACCCAGTCTGTGGTACTTTGTTATGACAGTCACAGCAAACCAATACAAATGCCATAGGAAAAAATATAACTATTTTAGTATAAGGTTGCCAAGTTTTGTTACTGTCATAATAATGACATTACAGTGTCATAATTATGAGGTGACAATATATTATAATATATTGTCATGACATTTTAGAAAAAGCTATGTTTCCCTTAATATAATTTTCAACATTGTTATGCATGGGACACAACCACTCCTGCTACGAAATTTCTCTATATTCTATATGTAAACTCTCCCTCTTACAATCCCTTCTTCCCACCCAGACCCACTCACTTCCCTCTATGTAGCAGCAGGGATGGTTTATTATCAAAAACGTATCATACAGGGGGAACCTGGGTGGCTCAGTCGGTTGAGCGTCCAACTTCGGCTTAGGTCATGATCTTACGGTTTGTGGGTTCAAGCCCCGCGTTGGGCTCTGTGTTGACAGCTCAGAACCTGGAGCCTGCTTCAGATTCTGTGTTTCCCTCTTTCTCTCTCTGCCCTTCCCCCAATTGTGCTTGAAAATAAATAAATAAACATTAAAAAAAAAAAAGGTATCATACAGGAAGTCTAAACTAAAGCAAGTGCATGACTTTGATAGACTTAAAAATCTTTCCATGTTTCCTATAACTCCCTTGGAGGGAATTTCTCTTTTCTTAATGAGCCAATTGTTTTCATTAACCACTAATTACTTTTTCTAAGCATAGGGGTATATGTGACAAAGATGATGAAATTACATGGGAAAATATTTTACTGATAATTGGGAAATGTTATACCAGCCAAAAATAGCAAGCATCCAGGAGATTATTACTTTAAGTTCATGGAAAAATTAAAGCATTAGTCTTGATGTATCATGATTATACCATGAAGACTAAAGATAAATTTTAATTACATTATTTTAAAAGCAAGTCACCAAACACTATTGTATAATACTTCTAAAACATAATCCAAATTTCAGTGATACAAAGACTTAGTAGGAATATATTTACCACATTATATTTGTCAAGCATCAGGGTCTCCCTATAGTAATTCCCTTAGCCATGTACAAATGGATTTTGTAGTATGTATCTAAGCCTTATTTGACAGTATGATTTAAATGGCACTCCAAACTCTTTCCAAGTTTTAGATACACTAGGAAATCTGGAAGCTAGGATTTGGCTGAATTTTCCATCTTTTAGAAAACTTTTTCGCCTAAGAGGTGATCAGAGTTATAAAATTTCTTGCGGTAGGCATTTAGGAAGTTCAGGATGCTGATGACTGTGCTCTGGAATCGTTCGCATAAACACAGAAGACATGTAAATTGTAGACCACTTGAAGAGTCAGCACAATGGCAAAGGCTTAAAATTAACCTGAAGATAGATCTACCTGCACTAGGGAAACCCAATAGCAGTCAAAGATCTTCATGGATGATTCAAAGCTAAAATGTCTCTCAGATTCTGCTCTTTCAGCTGTATATTGTCACACCAACAGACTAATAAAAGTGGATAAGAAAAACAATGGTTTACTTGCAAAACGAGAAGACTGAAAGATGCATTCCTTTCCACATCTTCAAGTTTTAGCCCAAATCAGGTGTCGGTTTAGTCGTTACATGTTTATGCTGTTTTTAAGAACTCATATTATGTCAAAGCATTTTGAAGTGAATTAACAAACTAAATTTGTGAATATTCTAAAATAGCATTTGAAAAAAGAAAACCAGAAGGAAAATTTAAAAAGAGGGGAGAAACTGTAGCTCGTGTAGAATCCAATAGGTCTGCAAGAAGCAAACTTTTTAAAAAATTTTTTAAAAATTTATTTATCAATCCTGAGAGAAAGAGAGAGAGAGAGGGAGAGAGGGAGGGGAGGGGCAGAGAGAGAGAGGGAGACAGAGAATCCCAAGCAAGGGCTTGAATCCACGAAACTATGAGATCATGTCCTGAGCCACAAGCAAGAATCAGATGCTTAACTGACTGAACTACCCAGTGCACTACAGAAGCAAACTGTTGATTAAAAAGTGCCATCTATTCTGGCGTACCTGGGTGGCTCAGTTGGTTAAGCGTCTGGCTTCAGCTCAGGTCATGATCTCCGGGTTTGTGAGTTCAAACCCCACATCCAGCTCTGTGCTGACAGCTCAGAACCTGGAGCTTGCTTCAGGTTCTGTGTCTTCTCCTCTCTCTGCCCCTCCCCTGCTCATGCTCTGTTTCTATCTCTCAAGAATAATAACTAAAAAAATTTTTTTAAAAAGTGCCACCTATTCAGTTAGAGAAAAATATTATATAATTCAATTGGTTGGTCTCATGTAGAGAGGACTGACAGTTCATTACTGAATCAAAACTCATTGCTTTAGTTCTCAGTCCATATGCATAGAGGCAAGATAATGTCATTGTTGAGAGTATGGTTATGTTGATTGGTTATGTTGATTCAAATCCTAACACTTGCTCGCTGGCTATCCCTAGAAATACAGCCTCAGACCTGGTTTCCTTGTCTGATAAAGGGGAAACTAACAATACTTCCTCACAGATATGTTGGATAATTAGATAATCAATGCATGAAAATGTCCTTCACAGATGGCCTGGTATAAGTAAATGCTTAATAAGTGACCACCATTATTATTTACATTCATCATAAACAATCAAATCAATTTTCAATTCATACCTAAAGAAAATACAAAACTCTGAATATAAAAAAAGAGTGAAAAATATATACACTTCTGATACATATTTAGCACTAAAAAATGGCTTTAACAGACTTAGAATTTTTCATGGCCTCATAATGACAAAACATCTTAATGAAATGCTTAGGTTAGGATTTAAGGAAGTCGTTTCATACCAGGCAAAGCATTCTAAAGGGACAGAAAGATCTACCATTTTACTGTTCTGGGAAGAAATGATTTCTACATCTGATTAGATAGATTATTATCCAGTTTATAAATTGTTTTATAATCTAAATACTACCTAAATCTTTGAATTTTCAATTTTAGTGATTAACATTTTATTCTAGAATTAATAATTATTTCATTTTCAAATTTTCTGTTCTCCTCCCGCTGGCTCTGTGCTGTTTCTATGGACATTAGCTCATGATTTTTACTCCCTCTTTCCAAAGTATTTGAAATACATAAGACACAACAGAAAGAAAGAAAGAAAGAAAGAAAGAAAGAAAGAAAGAAAGAAAGAAAGAAAGAGAAAGAGAGAGAGAATGAAAGAAAGAAAGAAAGAGAAAAAGAAAGAGAGAGAAAGAAAGAAAGAAGGAAAGGAAGAGAGAGAGAGAGAGGAAGGAAGGAAGGAAGGAAGGAAAGAAGGGAGGGAGGGAGGAAGGGAGGAAGAAATTCAGAGTTCTTTTTTCTAATCAGCATACCAACTCTCCGTACACCCAGCCTGTTTTTGTGTGTGTGTGTGAAAGGGTATTTAGTGGTTTTTAAAAAGCACTGGGAGTACTGCTCAATGTTCTTCACTCTAACAAAAATTCAGGACAGCTGTGGAAGCTGAGATCCCAGGGAGATGAGGTAAGATTCCAGGTGCTGTCTTTGGCTGCCAGTTCTGTAAAACAATATTGTACTAAAATAAATAAATAGATAGATAAATAAACACTGCTTTTTTAATTACCAAGCAGGCAGGTTTGGGTAAGAGGTGTGCCAAGCCACATGTGTATGCTCACACAACGCAGCTTTTCCGTTGCTAACTTGTGTCCATTGGTGTGACAAGTGCCAGGAAAACGGACGGCCAAGCTATCTCAGACACAACTGCAGCAAGACAGTCTGAAGAAGTGTAGGCAGTGCTGTTTTGTCTTTTTTCTTTCCCTGATTGTCCTTCAAGACGATTTAGAGCAATTTGTGAGTGAAAAAATTTTTAAAAAGGTGTTTAAAATGAATTTCTTGGAAATATTCATTATAGTCAACTTTTATTTCATCCCTTCTTGGTTTACCAAAACAACTTGACATTTCAAATACAAGGGCCCATCCTTTCTCGCAGAGTCCATTCCATGCTATGAGTGAATCAACTTGCATTTATGTTATATGTGAATGATTTGGGGGAATCTTCAATATAAAAAGAATAGTAAAATTGAGGATGTTCATATCCAAAGATGAGGTAGTCAAAGTCATGTGTGAGGGAAGTGCATCCTTGATTTTTTTGTGGATTCAAGCAAAATTCTAGAAATTTCTCAGGATCCTATAGGGAGCAAGACTAAAGATCAATTCGTGATGTAAAGGAATGCTGAGTGGAGGACCCGCTTTTAGCTGGATAAACATAAGTTTATTACAGGAAATGATAGATCAACTTTCTCCAGAAGCAATTAATTATCTGCAAGCATGGACAGAAAAACAGTGTCACAAACAGGGCAGATGCCAGTGTAAAAGCTAAGGGAGCAAGGGCATCATGGAAGAAGGTTAAGCTCTTTGTAAGGGATTGGTCATGAGTCTGTAAAGGGAAGGAAAGCAATAGTGTGGGGGGAGCTGGGTAATGATCTCTAAGTTTCTAGGGAGTGGGTGAGAGGGCTTGAAATCAGGAAAACACAAGCATATTTGTTGTTTTAATGCAGGGCTTAGAAAATTCAAAGGAGGGGTTATTTAAAACATAAGATTTTGGGAATGATTCTGAACTACTACAATAACGTCAAGACTTCATCCTTGCCTAGTGCTACCTTGCTTGCTACCATAGGATAGAAGTAAGAGAAGCTGAAGTTAAGAATGTGAAGGAAGAATGAGGCCGAGAGGTCTATGTGTATATTGAAGATGCTGTTAGGGGAAAAGGTGTAGAGAAAGATCGTAATCCAAGACTTGTGACAATGGAATACATGGGAGGCTCATCCCTGATCCTTGTACGTAACTACAATAAGGGCCAGGAAAGAACATTAGAAATGGATCATGTGAATTTAAAAGAATGCTAGAAAAACAATAGGGACTAGCTCCAAGACATTTTCCTCCCACTTCCTGTGGTACTGCCCTCTGTCCCATCAGCCTGAGATTCTTGACTTCAGAATTGCTTCTTTAAATTAGAGGGCATATGCGAAAACGTTCTCATGAAAAGGAATCAAAAATGACCTATGTTGTTTGACAAGATAGAGTAACGTATTTAGATTGGCTTCTACCCGTCTCAAGCTAACTCTCAGATTAGCTAATTTTCAATTTGGGAAATTTGGAGGTCCTAGATCCAAAAGGACGAGATATCAGGGTTTGGGGTGGAAGGGTTGCAAAAATGAGAGCAAAAAAAGCTTGGGAGTATCTGTATTAGTTTCCTCAGGCTGCAGTTACCAGAGGACCACAAAGTGGCTGACATAAAATGGCAGAAAATGTGTTCTCTCACAGTTCTGGAGACCGGATGTCCAAAATCAAGGTGTCATCAGGGCATGGTTCCTCTGAGCCTCTGAGCAGGATCTTCCCTTGCCTCTCTTCTCGCTTCCAGTGGTTGCTGTCAATCCGTGTGTTCCTATGGTGGCTCCAATCTCCACCTCTGGCATCATGTGGCATTCTCCCCCCACCCCCGCCATATCTCTATGTCTGAATCCAAATTTTCCTTCTTATAAGGACACCAGTCATATTGTATTAAAGGCTCCTTCTACTCCAGCATGACCTGTGATATTATGATTTATAATAAGAAATATATCATTGGTCTTTGACAAATTTCTGGCAGAGCTCCTTACACCCTTAGAATTCCCTGCAATGAGAGAAAAGTGTCTCTTGTTATGTTAATGAGGTGACCCTTGGATACACCTAAGAATGGGAGCTGTGTCTGGCACATAGAAAATGTTGAAAATATATTAACTATCTATATTTTTAAAATTTAATTTACAGAGCACCTCGTTTTTTTAAATGAAAATTTTGAATTATATTAAGTATAACTACAAGGAATATAACTAAATGACTGAATTCTATTTCAACTTAAAGTCTTAAATAACTTTAAGGTAGCTTTTCCTAAAATAGTTTGTTTTCTTTACAGAAGATGACTTTTTGCATAAGTTTAAAAGCAATTACTTTATTACTTAGCTTTGACATCAGAAACTAAAATAGGGCATTTATTAAAATATACTTGTTGGGGCACCTGGGTGGCTCAGTTGGTTAAGCGTCCGGCTTCAGCTCAGGTCATGATCTTTCAGTTCGTGGGTTCGAGCCCCACATCCAGCTCTGTGCTGACAGCTCAGAACCTGGAGCTTGCTTGGGATTCTGTGTCTCCCTCTCTCTCTCCCCCCTTCCCCTGCTTATGCTCTCTTTCTATCTCTCAAGAATAAATAAACTTTAAAATAAATAAATAAATAAATAAATTTATATATATATGTATATATATACATATAGATATACACATATGTATATATATATGTATATATATACATATGTGTATATCTATATGTATATATATACATATGTGTATATCTATATGTATATATATATATATATATATATATACTTGTTAATTAACTTTTTCTGTACTTAAAGAAACCTGTGTTTTTTGTGTCTGTTATCGTAAGTAATGCGAGTGATCAAAATAGTAGTAATTAGATAATATTGATCACTTACTAAGTGCCATTGTACCAAGTGCTTTATATACATTTTCTCATTTAATCTGTAAAACAGTCCCATTGTAGTATGTAGGAAATAATATTAATTCTTTTTTTTCTTAAATGAGGTCTGTAAAGCACAGAGTGGTCATGATAATTTACACAGGGTCACACAGCTAGCAAATGGTTTAGTGAGCACACAAACCAGTTTTATCTGATAGTAAAATTTGGGTTCGTAGCCTCTTTGCTGCAAAATCAGTTTCTGTGCCCCATTTTAATACACGGAAATTTTTAGAAAGGTGAAACACAATTGTTTATAAGTATGGTTTTTGGGTAGTTTTAAAATCAGCTAATCAGAGGACTAAAATATGCTTTGCGAGCATAATTTATTTATTTCTAGTATCTCTAGAGATGGCCTTAAATGAAATTATCAGTTCCTCAGTAAAGATTGCTCATTTTAGGAAAAAATGCTTTTCCTTCAGAAACATTTCAAGAACAGTAAATAGCAACGCCAAAATCTGTTTCTGTTATTATCTTACAAAGTTAAGCCTTGGTCTAGAAAATTTTCAAAGTCAAAAGGCCAAAAATATTACTTTCTTGTTTTCACGTACAGCGTTTTCATCATCCCAACAAACCACAAAACAGCATCCTGGAACCCCACCTTCAGCAGACCTTGGTCACCTCTTCTCTCCCATGGATTTGTTTAGAATGGCTTTCTACTTCTGTCTCTAAGCACATGCTGATTAAAATGTTTTAATTAAAAGTATGACTACTACAGAAAAATTATTGAGCAATTCTTCAGGATGAAAATGCTTAGTGTTGGAAGCCTAATTCCACCGTTCATGTTTATACTGAGCAATATTTTCTAAAAGGTTCACCTTTGTGTTGTGTAATATTGGATTTAGTCCCAACAGCTAGAAGGTATTGTTTTTAAAACAAGGCCAAGCAAGCAGAAAAGTTTGTACGATGATACAGATTTGATTAGCTCCTAAACAAAACAAGTTCAGCCAGGTTGGTCTGCGCAGTTATTCTAAACTGAATCCCATAACTTTCCTCCGCAGCCATTGTTCTGAGAGCGGGCTTTTGTTATGTTTTACAACCATTTTTAAAAGGAAGATGCGACATGATCGCATGGGTCAGAGTGTGTGGCAGCCTGCACACAGAAACAATGGACAGGCGCTGGGATGGGAGCCAAGTCACTGAGAATTGTGATACAGCGTGTGAGAGATGAAAAGGAGTTTCACTAAGAAGCCAGTATGACCATTACTTACGAATGGGCTCCTGTTTCCTACTTGATGAAAACTCCCCACAAAGTAGAAAACCTCAGCGTTCTCTTTTGACAGGATTCTCCTCATTGCTTGGTGCAGCATTCCCTCTAGCAGCTGTTGGCGATGCAAAACCCCAGAAGGACCATCTTGGTCCAACCTGGGGAATTAATTAATGTTGATGATCCTAATCAGGGAGCAGGCTTTAACCCAGCCAGGCATCCACATGAGTTACAGAGTGGCTCATTTGAAACCTGTCTCATTTTTTCACAGAAGCAGAGGTATAGAAGATTAATTTAGTCCAGGGCTTCTCCAAAATTAATATGTATGTGAATAACCTGGGGACTGTGCTCAAAGTCAGATTCTGATCAGTAGGTCTGTGATGAGGCCTGAGATTCGGAATTTCTATCAAACTGCTAGGTGACGTTGATGCTGTTGGTCAATGGACCCAACATGGCTCTAAGTCTCTCCTTATCATTTTAAGGCAAGGCCACAACCTTGCCACACTGGCCGAATGAAAACTGCCCTGATTTAAAGGATATCATTTATAGATTGGACATTTTTCACTAACAATTCGATTTAAATTCAACAAATTTTTAATGAAAACTAAATTCTTTCTTAAAGTTAAATTCAATCTTCCACGAAACAGCTTATACCCATTTTCCCTGCTTTCCACCTAATGGCTTCTTATTCTCTAGTATGGCTGCCTTTGTCTTCTATAATAACAACCTGTTCTTAGTTTGTAGTCCTGTTGAGTCCTGGAGGCCACACTTCTGTGTGGCAGAGAAGCTTCTTTCGCTTTGGACATTCTCTGCTATGTTCAAGAATTACCTTAAAACATTGTGAAAGTCTGCTCTGCTTCCAAGATCCCCATAAGGAAGTACAATTTTCACCAAACCCAGAGGAAGATAAGATTTTCTCTGTAAGACAGAGTTTCTCAACTTCCAGGAACAGAAGTACCCAAGGAGCTTAATCCAAACACCAGGGGCACCTGGGTGCCTGGGTGGCTCAGTTCGGTTAAGTGTCTGACTTCAGCTTAGGTCATGATCTCGCAGTCCATGAGTTCGAGCCCCATGCCAAGCTCTGTGCTGACAGCTCAGAGCCTGAAGCCTGCTTCAGGTTCTGTTTCTCGCTCTCTCTCTGCCCTTGCCCTACTCACGTTCTGTCTCTCAAAAATGAATAAACATTAAAAAAAAGTCAAACACCACACACACACACACACACACACACACACACACACACACAACATTTGCTCCTGCATCTCTCACCAGATTCTGATGGTCAACTGGCTTTTCTCCACTCTTCACCCTCTCTCAATGTACCCTCATTAAGAACTACAGTTTTACAGTTTATTCATTCAGGCTTCCGTCCTGTGTAGTGGGATGAATGGTGGCCCCCAAAAGATATGTTTCCTGGAAACCTGTGAATGTGACCTGATTAGGAAGAGGGTCTTTGTGGGTGCACCTGGGTGACTCAGTAGGTTAAGCGTCATACTCTTGGTATCGGCTCAGGTCATGATCTTGCGATTTTGTGAGTTTGAGCCCCATGTTGGGCTCCGTGCTGACAGTGTGGAGCCTACTTGGGATCCTCTCGGTCTTCCTCTTTTTCTGCCCCTCTCCCACTTGTGCTGTCTCTATCTGTCTCAGAAATAAGTAAATAAACTAAAAAAGAAAAAAAAAGCGTCTTTATAATTGTGGTTATAATTAAGTTAGACATCAAGATGGGATGCTTTTAGATTATTTGGGTGGGACCGAAATCTAACAGGTTTCTTTATAAGAGATAGAAAAGACAACACAGACACAGAGGAGAAGGTCTTGAAAAGATGGAGGCAGAGACAGAAGTGGTACAGTCACAAGGAATGCCAAGAGCCAGCGGAAGCTACAAAAGGCAGGGAAAGATTGTTCCCTAGAGCCTGCAGAGGAAGCGTCATGCTGCTGACACCTTGATTTCAGACGTTGTGAGAGAATAAACTTGTGTTGCTACAAGCCACCCAGTTTGTGGTCATTTATCATGGCTGCTTTAGGAAACGAATACAACCAATAAGCTTCTGCCCATACTTGAGACACAGCTTTGTTATTTTCTTTTAGCCAAATTATAGTATTTATATGATTGTAGCTTAAAAAGACTGAAAGTCACCTAGAAACATAGCTTCTTTGTCTCTCCAGGACACTAGAAAGGCTGTTGAAACACTTCTACTCATTGCTCTCAGGAATACCAAATGACAGTGGAGGAGGCCAAATTCAGATACCCTTGAATGTGATGTTAAGTATCCTTCACAAATGCAGTCTAATGGAGTAGACAGATGCTAATAAAAATAATTCAGATAAACGTATAATTAAGGTTGCGTTAGGGGCCTGAAGAATGGCTCCACACTCTTGTGAAAGTAAAAGGTACTTCAGAGATGTCTGGGATGGGAGTCAGAAAAGACACTCCAGGAAAAGTGACAATTGAGCTGAATGTGTTAATTGATAAAGGAAGGGGAGCAGGAGGAAAACATTCCTGCGGGAGAAAAAGCTTGGACAGTGGTCCTATGGCAGAAGGGAACCTGTCATGTATGAGGAATGAAAAGAAAGCCATTGTGGGTGACACAAATAAAGAAAGCAAGGCGGGGGCACCTGTGTGGCTCAGTTGGTTAAGCGACTGACTCTTGATTTCAGCTCAGGTCATGAGCTTACGATGTGTGAGATCGAGCCCCTCATCCAGCTCTGTGCTGACACTGCGGAGCCTGCTTGGGATTCTCTCTCTCGGTCTGTCTCTGCCTCTCCCCTGCTTATGCACACACGGACTTACTCTCATGCTCTCTCTCTCTTTCAAAATGAGTTTTTAAAAAGGAAGCAAGAGGGGCAGTGCTGTTGGATGATGTTGGAAATTGGTGGCAGCACATGCTAAAAACTTGAATGCTCAGTGAAAAAGCTATGGAAAGACCTTGCAAGGGTCATGTGAGTTAAGGGGCGTAGGTGGTGGTTGTCAGAGGGGTGAGGATGATGTGAACGGCTTTGTAGTTTCACAGACCACTCTGGCTCTCCTGTGAAGAGAAGTTTAGAGAAGGACAAACATGAAAATGAGAGGATTATCTGGCCAGCTAATTCATTAATCCAGGTGCGAGATGACCAGCGGGTGGTGATGCAGATGGCAGGAATAGAAATTTTGAGAGAGATTTTGGTGGTAAAGCCAACAGGAATTAATGCTGGCTGTACCACAGGGGGTACCTTTAGGAAAAGGGAGGTGCCAATGATGACTTTTGACCCCTGTCCTGACTTAAACAACAGGACACTCTATAGTGCTATTTATTCAGATAAAGGCTAATAGAAGACCAAGAAAGAAGGAAGGGTCAAGAGCCAGGTTTGGGAAGTGCAAAAGCTGAGATGCACTTGAGATATGTATGTAGTGAGATCAGCTGAGAGCTACAGAAATGTTCAGAGGACAGAACTAAATATATAAATTCGGGAATCATCAGTGAATAAATGGTCGTTGAAACAAGGGGAAGTATAATGTTGCCTGGGAAGAGAGTAAAGAAAGAGAAAAGAGGCCACACACTGAACCTGGGGGAACATAGCATTTAAAGTCTAGGTGGAGAAAGATGATGAGACTTTCAATGCTACTGTAGAGGAACTGCCCCAGAGAAGAAAAACTGGAAAAGAAAGATGTCCTGGAAGAGAAACAAAGAGTATTTCAGGAAGGAAAAATATGGGGAGCAGAGGTCAATGATGTTTTGAGAGGTCAAGGCAGATAAATAAAATATGGTGCTTCCAGGTAGAGAGGGTAGAGAGAAGACAATGTCGACTTTCACTCCCTCCCAGAATCTTTTCAGAAAATTTATTAGAATAAAGGGATTTCCTTTTTTTAAAAAAAAGCCATAAACCTACAAAAATGGAGATAATATGAGAATAGAGAGCAGCAAAACAATTTAGAAACTGCAGAGGAAATAGGCATACAATGTGGGAATTATTATACCCAATAAAGAATGGAATTTTAAATGGCAACATGAAAAGTCCAAAACAAATAAACACATCAAGTAAAACTCAGTTTGTACCACAAAAACATCAAAAGACTCAGGAATTAGATATATCAGATAGCTCTAGAAGTGGGGTAAAGGAGTACTTTTAGAACAGAATAAAGGCATTTTCAGACATCAATCTTCTTTGCATCTGCTATGCAGGAAACTGTGTCTGTGTCCTTCCGAAATGAGTGCATGAAGCAAGGAAAGAGGAAGACTTACAGCACAGGATGCAGGAGGTCCAACACTAGATAGAAACAAAGGCACAAGCTGGGGCAGGGGACACTAGGAGGACAACTGCCCATCCAGCCTGGAGCAGGTCATAAGCCTCTGGGAGAGAGGAGATGTCTCCGGCAAGATACGTCCTGATGATGTCCCAGATGCTTCAGGATAGACTGAGAGAAAATTTAGGCAACAGGTAAAGTGTTTGGAGAAGAATTAGTGATAAAAACATACAAATGGAGCACTTCAAGCAAGTCAATTATTAGGTCTAGGAAAAAACAGCGCAGGAATATGTAAAGATTCTAAATTATGACATGACTGTCTTAGGAGAATGGGGACGTTGGGCTAGGCAAATTGTTCATGTGAGGAGGGCACGGGGGCAAAAAGAAACTCAACAAATAATGACTATGACTGAAAAATCAGCAGGTAATATAACACAAGAATATTATTTAGCTATGCTTTTGTAGATGTAAAATAACCAGCTAAGAAGGATGATGATGGTTGCCCTTGGCACAGGGAAAATGGAGATGGGCTATAGGTGTAGGAGACAGCCGTTATGCTGTATTTCTCTGTTTGTAACAAACTCTGTAATTCTTTGAATCTTTAAATCCCTTGACTAAAAAATCAAAATTAAAAAAAAATTTTAATGTTTATTTCTTTTTGAGAGAGGGAGGGAAGGAGGGAGGGAGAGAGAGAGAGAGAGAGAAAGAGAGAGAACGAGCCGGGGTGAGGCAGAGAGAGAGGGAGACACAGAATCCGAAGCAGGCTCCAGGCTCTGAGCTGTCAGCACAGAGCCCAACGCAGGGCTCGAACCCACAAACCGTGAGATCATGACTTGAGCTGAAGTCGGACGCTTAACCAACTGAGCCACCCAGGGGCCCCCAAAATCAAATTTTTTTTAAAAAGAAAGAAAAGTGGGAAAAGAATGAAAAATGTCCATTGAATTTTTGACAAGTAACTCTTGAATGCCCAGAAATGAATCATTACATTGGTGTTAAGGCACCGAAGCCATTTAAAGATGAATTTGGTGGGCAATGGTGTCACTGGTTGTCATTTTAAATCACTCCCCTGTGAGAGGCACAGCCTTGTCCTCTAAGGGTGGCCGCTGAGCGCTAGACTCAGACTCAGCTGAGGTGTCTGTTCATATTTAGTTTCGTGGGCCCTACCATTACTTTTATGAATCGGAATATTTAGGAGAGCCCCCTGGATAATTCTCTTGCCCACTAAAGTTTGAAAAGCACAACCTAGGGCCGTGATTTTTAACCATGTGGTCTCATCCAAGAGACAAAGGAGTAGTTTTAAGATACCCATCCCCTATTCCGCTGCCTACAGCCATCCAAACTCAGTAAGTCAGGAGTGTTCTCACTGTGAATATATTCCCTTCACAAGTTCACCAGATGCTTTTGAGGCTCATTCCTGCATCAGCTGTCCTACTAAGGAATTCCAGAGCTGCTGGCATCTGTCCTTTAACTAGGAACTTTTGGGAGACTAGACAGTTGTGCAAAGAACTGTAGCCATGCCTTTCAGAGGCTATAGCAGATGCTTTTCTACTTGGTAGTGGAAAAGACAATCTGCATCATTGTCTTGGAGCCCTTATTTATGTAGACAAACTTGTGCCAACTATTTTGCCTTCTGTTGCTTCACTTAATTATGCCACCTCCTTAATGATAACCCTAATGATACATTTTGGTTGTAGCTGGATAGTATACTCCAGTAAATATCGGGGGGCACTGAAAGGATTATTCTGTAGCTTTTTCATGCTTTCCCACATAACTTAAAAAAAAAAAATTAAAACATACGTTCTCTCCCAACCTGGTGCTTAAAATATATTATTATTTTGTAAAATTCATTATCCCGTAGTTTTGAAAAATGCCAATTAATGGAAAAAATATTAAAATATGCCCTCTTGTTTTCAATAATGTGTGTGCTTGAGCTTCTATAATGAAACATTTATTATTATAATAATGTTATAGTATTGTTATGTCAAAATATTCTCTGTGGTATTTACAGAGTTCAAATTATCTTGCCAAAAGTATAATTTGTAGTAGTATAATTTGTAGAACCTTAAATAACTGATATTCCCAAATAATTAATATAATGTCATTTCTAAAACCCATACTTTCAATCTGGAGGGCTATGGCTCACAAAATAGCCACTTAAAAAAACATGCTAAGGAGTGATTAAGAGTCTTCCTATAAGACTAACAAGGCCATTTGAGTAGACGAGCTGACTGGCTAGAGAGGACTCACGTTCCACCAAAGCATCAGACTTCTAAAGGAAACCCCCCCACCCAGCCCCTTTCATCCAGTGGGGCTTATACCAGAGGATCACTGGCAGTTCTAATATGTTGTATGAGGAAGACAGGAGTGAAATCCCATCAGGTAGGATCAGCTTACATTATTCAAAGTTTAATATTTATAATAAATTCACAGGGCCCTGAGATTATTGACTTTTCAGGAATAAGATTTTCATAATTTAAGGAGTCATGCAAGTTTTCTGCATTAAATGTAGCCTTACAAGTGGTTTTACATGAGAAGTTAAAAAGTACCAATTAACAGAGGCAGTAAAAGAAGACACAACCATATACTCATACCATATACCCAGAAGGAATCATTACATATATTAACATTTTAAGGTTAAAAGTGGCAGTCTAGTCCTAAGCCAAAACAACATTTTCATATTCAGTTTAGAATTAAGAAAATGGCACATAATCCTTATATGTTATTTCTCATATGGTTAGGGAATTTGAGAAAAATATATTTTTAATCTCTTCTCCTGTACCCAAAGTAAGACCTCTGGGTATAACTATTGTTAAATATGTACTCAGAGTTTCCTTGGACCTCTCCAGACCAGATATTTACAGGGCCACAAAAAACCGTTACTGGAACTTTTTTGGTAAATCCTTCTTAGTTTGTATTTAGCAAGGGTCTTGGTCCCAAATATTACCAGTGGCCCTTGGAAGGCTATTCCCAAGGGTCAGCCAGCAGTCTTCAGAGGGACAAATGTATAGGTCCAGCCAGAGGAATGGACAGGAGCTCAGGATGTCACAGGTGCTTTTACGAAAGAGCCCCAGGTGGGGCTGGCAGGTTCAAGGGTGGAGGGGGGGGGGTGCGGCACCTGGAAGACCTTACAAGAAGCTCTAAAGAGTCTGGTCAGTTGGGAGAGGTCAGGGTCATCTTGGGGGGCAAGGAGTCACATACAAGTGAAGACACAGGGATTGAGTTGAAGCATTTATTACATCTGCTTTTGTGAAAATAAATCGTTTTTCACACACAGCCCTTGATACTAAGGAAGTCTCCAGGTTGCTAAGCATCCGTCTCTTCCCTCAGGGTATGTGGTCTGTGTTTTTGTTCTGCCCTGTTCCATTAGAGTGTCAGGGCAATGCAGAAGAGGTGAGGACACTGGCATCTTTCACTCTCTGTCATACAAGGTCACATGGAGACCCATACAACATTACCTGAGTTTTCCCAAGTGACATGAAAATAACTCCTCAGCTTGTGCCTGGTGTGCGGTCCCCAGCACTTGGGACTGTACTTCATGTACCTGTGGCTCTGCCAACCTAACACCCTCAACTGTCCCTAGAGGCCCCTGGATGTCCCACAAATGCCTCTGGAGGCTTCTGTCTCCCTTAGCCAGTGGGGGGAAATACTAACAGGTGCACAGTGACTCCTTCGGGGAACTACCCAACAAAGAATCAATGTAGGGCATTGCTCAGTGCAAAATAGGTGCCACACATAAGTTCAGCTTGAGTTGAAACTTATAGAGTCTACTTAATACAGCATCTAATATCAATAATAGAAAATTTTATTTACTTTGATCTTTTTCAAAATACCTATACATACAAGCATTTGTTAAAAATAGTCTATAAATAAATTTAAATGAAATGATTGAGTATACGTAATTTGCATATTCTCATAAACTTGAAAATTGTGATTGCAATGCTAGATATAACAGAAATGTGTACAGATGCAATCAGAGCTGAAAGGACAGAGCAGTAAAGTCTGGGTCAAGGAGCACTTCTCCACTGGGATACCATTCATGTTAGGGTTTGGATGATAAATAGAAACTCTGAAAAAGAAGGGGGCTTGGGTGGCCAGGGTTAGAATTCCAGGCAGAGGGAACAAGAAGTGTAAAGGAATGCATGGCATATTCAGCTATTTTAACCCTGAGGTTTTCCAAAACCAGCTAAAGTTTTGCCTGCAGCTAGTTTTGCCTGCAGCTAGTTTTGCCTGAACTAGCTTACAATGTCCAATGTAAGACATTTACATGGAACCAGAGCAGAAGAAAAGCAAGTGGGAAGGGAGGAGGAGGAGGAAACACCACTCCAAAGATGCATTCCTGAGCTTGTCACCACCATGGGCAGCTGGAGCTCCAGCCCTTTTGGGACCCTCAGAGGAGTGTACAGATTGAACTCCAGACTTTGCTCAGGAACAGGGGTCTATTTACTGCCCCTAGTGGTCAAAGTTGGCCCTGGGGCGCTATCTCCCTTGGCTGAACAGATTCCCACAGGTACCTCACGTGCAGGTGGCAGAGAAGCCCTGTTGTGGGAAATCAGGGACGTGCTGTTCAGTGGAGGCCAGATGTGGTCAAGGTTCACCTTAGCACAGCTGGTTGTTGCCGTAGAGGCTGGAGTAAAATGGTAGCTCAAAACGATGTAATGCCGAGTAGAATATATGTCAATATATAAGGTAAGAAAAAGTTTGATACGCAGGCAGAAAATTTGGATGCAAAATTTAGAAAGAAGTTCTAAAAAGTTAGATTGTGGATACATTGTGAAAGATTTTTAAGTACTGTGTAAAAATGTGCTTGATCCTGTAGTCAATAAAGAATAATCCAAGTTTTTAAGAGAGAAGAGACTCAATCATATTTGTAGCTCAATATGGGGGCACCTGGGTGGCTCAGTCGGTTGAATATTTGTAGCTCAATGAGTTAATGCTGGTGTCAGTCACTGCTTATTTGACCAATGGATGGAATTCACCTTTAGGCCAAGCACTGTGCTAGTTCTTGGCCATACTATGAAAACAAGATGAGTGAGATGATCCTGCCTCCTCATGTCCACAGCCTATGGAGGAAGACAAATTCACAAGCCTTTGCTAAAAACTGGGGTAAATTTTAAAATGGGAGATATGGGTGCTATTGGAGCACACAGCAGGAGTGCTTGGACTATTTTGGGGGTTTCCAAGAAGACTTTCCCAGAGAAGTAACACTAATTCAATATTGAAGGGTGAGTGGAGTCAGCTGTATAAAAGAGGAAAAGAAGAAATAGCCCAGACAGAGGAACAGTCATTGGCAGGAGGGACAGAGGGAAACCAGCATGGTGAGTCAGCATGGCTGTAGTAGTGAAGTGTGGGTGGGGAAATGCTCACAGATGTCTGGAAAGGTAGAGAGGATCTAGTCTGTGCAGCAATTTTGAAGAGAAAGAAAGAAAGAAAGAAAGAAAGAAAGAAAGAAAGAAAGAAAGAAAGAAAGAAAGAAAGAAAGAAAGAAAGAAGAAAGAAAGATAAAGAAGCTGTCAAGAATCACTGAACTGAACTAAATGAACATAAATGTTGTGAATCACCCTTGTTCTTTTAGTGCAAATAAATTAACTTTTATTTAGATCTAGCCTGCATCTTCCTAGCCACATTTTCAGCGAATTTACTTTTGGCAGATGGAATAGAGACAGTTTTCCCAGTTCAGAACTCACCGTAACATTCCATGATGGACACTCAGGCAGCCCCCTCACAACCTACTAGGTGGGCTCATCCTCCAGGGCTAGAATTACATTGCACACAAAGGATTATGGCATCACAGCAGATTCTTGAAAATGAGGCTGAGGGGTGCCTGGGTGGCTCATTCGGTCAAGTGTCCGATTCTTGGTTTTGGCTCAGGTCGCGGCTTCATGGATTTGAGCCCCATGTCAGGCTCTGCATTGGCAGCATGGAGCCTGCTTGGGATCCTCTCTCTCCCTCTCTTTCTGCCTTTCTCCCACCTGTGCTGTCTCTGTCTCTCTCAAAATAAATGAACTTTAAAAAAAAGAAAACTATGCTGAAATTCTTATAAAAATATATATATATTTTAAAAAACCACTTCAGCCTGTCATTATTTTGTTCCTCCTTTCTTTTGTCTCATATAACAAGCTGGCCTTACCTGTCTTGTTTCATATCGATTCCTGTTTTATGACCTTGGCCAAAAAATATTTCTATTATTCTATACATAGAATATATCTGCTCCTTTCCTGGTGACTCCTGGTGTTTGTTGCCCCCTGCCATCTTTTTGGAGAGAAAAAATATGGCACATAGCTCCGAGATGGGACACGCCTGTCTGCTACATTGGAGAGGTATTAGAGGTTAACTAGGGGTCGTACTGAGTAACAGACTATTTGCTTTGCATCAACTGTAGTTTACAAGAGCAAACGTGATACTCCAGGAATGTATGCAATGTATGTCATGTTAAATCGGAGGTCATCCTCTCACATGTCGGGACATGGCTTCTAGTCTGAAGTTCCAAAACTTTAGAGGCCTGTGAAGTACTTGGCCAGGTTCCAGGGGAGAGCAATGAAAGTGATAAAAGATTGGAAGGCTAATACCTTTGAGGGAAGGCTAAAAGAACAAGAATTATTTCTCCTCTAAATGAGAAGTCAGAGATAATTTAACAATCTTCAAGTATATGAAAGGTTTAATGTATAGAGCCGTGGTGTCCAAATCCAGGGACGTCAGAGGAAGGTGACGTGGGTACAGAGAAGGTACTCTGGCAGGGTGGGAGGCTGTACATTCTTCGGGATGTTTTGCTACAGAACCCCCTTCCTCCGAGGCCCAGAAGATTGGATCTTATCTAGCAGTGAGGTGTCATGGAGCGTCTGTGTGAGCACTGGGGTAAAATAAATGACTTCTAAGATTCCTTAAATTCAGTAGTTTTCGGGTTTTTAAAAGGTCTTCCATTTGAGGGGACTCTGAGGGCAAATAAATTACTGGCCAAGACTTTATTCTTACACTTTCTAGAATTAGTAGCACGTCCTGATCATTACTGGTAATATCTGCAAACAGGATTCTAGAAGTTTGTATACCACCAGTTTACCAGTTTTCAGACAATTAGACACAACACACATGCACACAATACATACACAACAGGCAATAATCATGTTAGCAGTCCTATACACAATACTTCCTAAAATTTCTCTATTTGTATTTCTTTGGGTCATCTCTCTTCCACTTACCTCCTACTATCTGATAAGATACTGTTGTCCTGAATCATGCTAGTCTTTCATTATCAAAACCGAGAATGATAAATATATAGTCTAATAATTCAGTTGAAATAAACATTCTTCCATTTCAGTAGCAAAATCTATGCATAGAGACACCTGCATATTTGGGGAAGTATTCTAAGTTATAATTTTATGACAGACAGCAGCATAGCATTCCATTTAAAATCTTTTTACAAAGGTGGGTGATAACAGAAGCTAGGACAATACAATAAAATACTATGTCTGCAATAAAAAGTCAGACTTCACTCTCCTGAAATGGGCTCATGCAGATCACTATATCTCTGTTTACGGGGAATTTTAAGATAGTCACAAAACAAAACTGCCAAGCATGAAAGAATAATTCCTTTAACAGCTGTTCAGTAAGGTCAAAAACACAGAAACTACTGAAGGTTACAAAAGTGTAACTAGAACTCTTGGGAGTTTAGCTCCATTGCAACAGAAATTTCAGAGTCATCTTCTGATTGTATTCCACCAGTTGCTGGAATGCTTGGGATTGGTTACACGATTTTAGGAGCTCAATTCTGTCATTTGACTTACCACCTCATGCCATCACGACTGAGGAGACAGAGTTAATAAATAAAAGCATAGATGTCTCTGATGCTTAGTTCAAAATAGAAACAAACATGGATCAATAGGAACAATCTGACACCAATATCCCAATTTCTGCCCAGACATCAGCAATGGGAAGGCTATTGTGCACAATCCTGAAAATCTGTTCTCCAAATGCACTATTGACAAAAGAGCTGGACATAATAAGAAATTAAATGAAGCCGAATAAATACCTGTACTGAGGTCTAGACATCAAAACTATATTTGGTGAAAAAAAGCAAGAGAGAAAAAAGGAATAGATCAAAAGGTCATCAGATGAAACATTGCTATTTTTGTGGTTCATAACTCCAAATTGAAATATAAAATCACCTCAAAGCCAGATTTGTTTTCTTTGACACTTAATTTGAATAGATTTCTCTCTACTTTTACATTTATAGAGCTTTGCCTTTTTTTTTTTAATTCTCAGTGAATCCCACATTTTATTAAATAGAATTCAGCAGTTTTATTTTGAATTTGAAGTCATCTCAAGGAACTTCCAATGCAAATAGTTTTGGCAATTCTGTCTAAGACCATAGAGCGGTTAAAACAGAAATTAATATAAATGAGTGTACTGTGACCATGAACATGTTTATCAAGGTGACTCCTCAAGTTCCTTGTTAACCTCATCTGCTCTTAAATTTCATAGATTTAGTGTTGTTCTTTCTAGCAGTCAGTATTACCTCAATATTTCGAAAGTCTCAGTGACTTCATACTGTTAATACCACATTTGATTACATTTGTTATTAAAGAGATTAAAGGTAAGTTTGTACTGTAAGAACTGTTTCTCATCAGTATAAATGCAACAAAACATAACTCTATGCAGATCCGGCTTCGAATTTGGAACTTTCCTCTATTAAAGTGCCTTTGGCTTACAATGAAACCAAAACAAGCACTGAAGTGAAATTAGTCAGACTTTGGCAGATATTTTTAAATTTCTCAGGTGGAACAGCCTAGAAATATTTGGTTATTAAATTGCCTTTCAGAATAAAAAAAAAATCTTAATGTAAGCGTGAAAGATTCGAAACACTTTTGTATTTGACAAATTTCTCAATCCTAAGAGATTGATGGTTCGATTATCACACCCATTGTAGAGCTAGGAAAATCAAGGCAATATATCCAAAGTCATGGCAGTACCAGGGCTAAAACCTAGTCCTCTGAGTTGAGCTCCTACAATTGCTTACTCAGTCTCAAACACATACATTTCCACAGAGGACTCCCATTTGTGAGATGTCATGTCACAAAGATGTATTGGCAAGGGATGATATTTTCCCATTGAAACACTGTGATAAAGAGAATTTGGCTTTCCAGAAAAGTCCTTGACAGCTTATTTGTTCAAAAGAAGAATATTCATGGAGCTATATTTCCTACCATACTTATAATGATGTTTCTTTAAAAATGCGCTTTGAATTCTCTTTGGGGGCAGAGAAATATATTTCACTTAATATAGAGGATCAAATTCTCCCTCCCTCATGGCAGTGGGAACAGGCTCCCCACTAATTTCTCCACAGCTCCACATAGAAGTGATTAATGGGGTGCGTCTGGGTAGCTTAGTTGGTTAAGCATCCAACTCTTGATTTCAGCTGATTTTGGCTCAGGTCATGATTTCACAGTTTGTGGGACTGAGCCCCATGTTGGGCTCTACGCTGACAGTGTGGAGCCTGCTTGAGATGCTCTCTCTCTCCCTCTCTCTTTGCCTTGCACACATGTGCTCTGTCTCCTCTCTCTCTCTCTCTCTCTCTCTCTCTCTCTCTCTTTCTCTCTCTCAAAAAAAATAAACAAAAAAAAAAGTGGTTAATGGGTGGGAGCTCCAAGGGGTCACTGTAAGGAATGCAGAGTTTCTTCAGTCTCCCTTAGATGATTCCTCTTAAGCTGATTCTTCATTATACCCCTTCTTTTCTTCTTCAAGCATTAAGGAATGTCTTCTTTCTTCCTTTCTTATGCAAGAAAGCCACTCCTTTCAACTAGAATTTTTATAATCTCTCTTTTATTATATCGTCTGAAATACACATTTCTTTGAACATTTAAAAAAAAATTTAATGTTTATTTTTGAGAGAGGGAGAGAGAGCGCAAGTGGGGGAGGGCAGAGAAGAGGGAGACACAGAATCTAAAGCAGACCTCAGGCTTTGAGCTGTCAGCACAGAGCCTGACTGAAAACACCATGAGATCATGACATAAGCCGAAGTCGGAGACTTAACCTACTGAGCCACCCAGACGCTTCAGTTTCTTTGATCTTTAAAAAAAACATGTGCGAAACAAGTAGTTCCTAGCCCTCCAGCTTTTAAAATGTTGTACTTTATTTAGGATCCAGTTAAACTCCTCAAGGATGCATCCTACATACAGCAGCATACCTGGGGCTCACCTCCCTCCCCCATGAGTCCGAATCCTGCCAACTGTCTTATGCTCTCTTGGTCCTCTCCCACTTCCACTTTCCACACTGAGGGGTACTTAATGTCGAAATTTTGTCTCCACGACGTGTGGTGTACTTCCCTCTGACTACAAACCTTGTCGAGGCCTGTTCTCCCTTTCTTTTGCACTCAGAATACACGGCTGCATGTGACTAAAACTTCACTAACGGTATGAGGACAACCAGGGATGGTGACAGCATATTGAAAGTCACTAGTCTCAAAGTTTCATGACTCTTCTCTGCCTGTTTTAGTGTCTTAGAGCTGCTCTAACAAAGTAGCACAAATTGGACCCTTCAAATAGAGATTTATTGTCTTCCTAGCTTCTGATGGTGGCCATCAATCCCTGGTCCTCCCTGGCTTGTAGCCTCTATTGTCACCCAGCACACTTCCTGTGTGTCTCTGTCTGTGTATGGTGTTCTTGTCTGTGTTTTGTGTGTCTGTTCCCTCTTCCCTCTTCTTGCAAGGACACCAGTCATATTGTATCGAGAGCCCAACCTACTCTAGTATTGCTTCATCTTAACACAGCTAATAATTATACCTGTGACAGCCCTATTTCTAAATAAGGTCACATTCTGAGATATTGAGGATTAGGTGATTATAGTAGTCAAGGTTCCCCAGAGAAACAGAACCAATAGAGTCTATCTATCTGTCTATCATCTATCTAGAGATATTATGAGAAATTGGCTCATGATCTGCCTTCTGTAAGTTGGAGATCCAGCAAATCCAGTGGTGTAATTTCCACTGGAGTCCAAAGGCCTGAGAATCAGAGGTAAAAATGGTATATATCCTAGTCCAAGGGCAGCAGACCACTTTGAGAGGAATTCTTCCTGAACCCATTAGTTGAGTGATGTTTGCACTGGGTTTGAGGGTGGCCCGGACCACATTCTAAGCATAAGAAGTACTTCTCTTGGTGACATAGGGTTGTGTATGGGAACAAGTTCCTTTTGCTTATTTTCCTCTCAACTAGCCAAGATTGATAGTTGTAGTGTTAACTACAGTGTCAAGTGTCTTGTCTTCTGGTCTGCCTCACCAGGACAGCCTCCTGCAAAAAGGACAGTCTATGTGTTTCCTCTATTGCATCCATCTCCCCTGCTTTTCCTTCATACCACAATGAGTCTTGGGAAGCAACTAGGACCAATTCCAGACAGTTTTTCCCCACAGAGTAGGCTACTTTTTTGAAGAATTGTGCCTATTGCCTTCATTTAAGATCTTCATCCATGAGCATCATTTCTTAACATTTTCCTGCACTCTTGTTTGACCTTCCCAATACCTGGCCGCCATTTCACATATACTATGACTCAGCTTAGAGAAGTCTCCTAATTGCACCAACAGAGGCTTTTTTCCCCTTTCTTTCAGCCTTTAGCCATCTGTATTATTTTGGGGTGATTACCAAGAGGCACAGGAAACAGTATTATTTTTATGCCTATTATTCAAAATCCAAAAATGAAGACTGGTCTCTTATTTTTGCTTTGTTTCAAACTTTATTTAACTTTCCATTTCTCAGCAAAAGCTATGAAGACAAGAAAACTGAAAAACCACATTCAAAGAAATTAACCCCAATAATGATGCAGCACATACAGAAAAGAATTCTTTGGTTCTACTTCTTAAAGAGCTTGCCACGATCTTACACTTTGGCATAGTTTTAATGGTGGATTTGACCTTATTTCCAAGAAAACAAACACAAAGTCTGGACTTTAAATGTCCTAAGAACCCCACATTTAATTTCATGCTTCAAAATAACAATTTGTATGAGATTTCAAAAGTTTAGAATAATAAATGTTTCTCCAGTGATCCATTCACACATACTGTCTTTACCCTCAGAAATAGATTCAGGTGAAGAATAATGAACATGAAAAATTTTGAACTAATAGTATATTTTCCTGACTTTATTTTATGGACAGAAAGTTTATTTCTAGATCATCTATATAGCAGCATCTCCTAATCCCTGACCTCTTAAAACTATTGAACTATAGTAGTATGTCACTTTCATAGTGTATACTCTTGGCTTTTCTTTTCCTTTTGGTGAATACAAAAAGGTAAATGTGAAATGCCCACATTTAGATATACTCATATGTGAAACACCTTGTCACACTAATCAAGAAATCTGGAAATGCATTGTCTTAAAACTAACTGGAATTAGAAATAAAACTAATGAAAACTAAACTGTTTTCATATACAGATTTGCACTTTTTAGATAAAAACCTACAGAAGGATGAATATTCCTATACAATCATATTCAACCAAACCTGGACTTTCAGGTGAGAATATCAAGGATGTGCTCACATATATGTCAACTAAGTCAGTACAAACAAAGGCTGTGTAGTAGAAATTTAACCTAGCTGAACTTTGCAGACACTTGAAAAGTTAGGGCAAAAGCTTTGTAAATAGATTGCCTCTCTTAACATGTTCTAACTTTTCTCTCACTGTTACCTATGCTGCCAGGGGTGGGTGGGCAAATATCTTTCGGCTCCTGAACACCCCTTTGTTTGGAAGCAGAGAGATCAGTGGTTTGGCCTGCCACAATTGTTTTGCTGGTTGGCACAGAGTTCTAATTATTCTGTGATACATCATAAGATATAATAGATCACACAGTAACCACATTGTTCTTCATCTGGGGTCCTTTCTTTTCCACCCCAGTTTCTGCTTACGGCTGGGTCTTCTAGCCTCTCTGAATCTATCTATCTTCTGTAAGTGTTCTGATCATTAGTATATTTATTAATACATTCTGCCAGTGAATGCAAAGAATATAAGGGTGGTCAGACCCTTATATTAAAAATAAAAATAAATTTCTTTGAAGAGGGTCAGTTATGACATAAAGAGCAAACAATTATCATGTAGATGCATTGTCCAGATTACATGTGCTTCAATTCCACCTGCGTGCAAGTGGTGGTATATAGAAAGTTATCTATTGAAGATTTTTCTGACTTGCTCCTTAATGTTACCTCTAACATTAAATGTGACGTTAGCTATGTAGGGAACATGAGGGAATGGATATATTTAATTTTTAAAAAATGAAATGTAAATTGGAAAGTTAAGGGTTAAAACCACTGAGCAGTAGCAATCATCATATCTTTATTAAGTATTTACCATGTGCAAAATGTGTCGTTCACTGCTATGGGGATATAAGCAGATGAATTTGTCTCTCAGGAAGTTTTAACATATTCCTGCAGATGACATGGAAATTAAAACAGATACAGACTAAGCCAGAAATAAATGATTTTCACAAACAGTAAATGATTAACTTCTGAGACTAATTAATAAGTCCAGAAGAAAAACTGCACCAGGTTAGGGTCTGAAAAGGTCTCACAGGAGAGTAGATGGAGTGAAGCTTTGAAAGATAGAAATTAGGTATGTAGAGATAAAAAGGTAGGATTCCAAGAGTGAAAGGAGGTATGAACAGGCTTGGAAAATCCCGAAGTTATTTGGCCGGAGAAGATGGTTAATGCAGGTGAGTTGTAAGAAATAATCTTAGAAAGGAAAATTAGGCCCAAACTCGGAATCTTAGTACACAAAAGGAGCTCTCGAAGAGTTATTTATTCCCATACGTAACTTTCATCCAAGACCCTACTTCTCAAAACCAAATGTGATGAAGAACTATTTCCCAATCTTTGGTTTTTATAAGATTAATGCTTTTATTAACGCTAACTTTAACATTTCTCTTACTTCCATCTGGACTTATTTTCTCCTTCGTGCTAAATAGAACTCTATAGAATGCTTTGTATTAGTCACACTGGGTTAATGAATGCTGTGGTAAAAAGACATCCTCCCAAATGTCACAGGCTAAATACAACAAAAGTGGATTTCTCGTCCACAGCAGAACAAATGTGCAATGTGGGCAGACTGGAGACTCTGCTCCACCGGCTCACTGAGATCCAAGATGACTGAAGTGACTTCATCGCTCCGCTGCACTCTGTGGGGAGTGTGGTTCTCTCCACTGCTTTAGCAAGGGAAGGTCCAGCCAGGGGGTCACAGGCTGCTTCCAGGCTTTGGCACATCACTTTCCCACATCTTACTGGCCAGGTTAGAGGGCCTGCCTACCTGCAGACAGAGAGGAAACATAAGGAAACACATGGAATGTGAGTTCCACTATCTCTGTCACAGCCTTTGTTGTGGGAGGTACATTCATTGAGGACACATTAGAAAATTTCCCCTACCTTTGTTTCTTGAAATATCTCTTTTCTTCAAAAATGAAATTTGCAGATTTTATTTCTCAGCCTGTTAATCATTGTGTGGGTATCTTCGCTGAACCCCCTCCAGTGAATTCCTATTCTACTCATAAATGGAAATTTAAATTTACATTGGTTCTCTAAGAAATGTAAGAAAAAGTCCAGTGTAATTATTTTTATTATCTCTATGTGTATTTACCATTTTATAAATGTAACTGAAGGTAATTTCAGACCAGCTGTCTGCATCACATCTCTGGCTGCTCTCTGAATTCATCTGTTTTATTCTGCTTTTCAGATTTTTGCCCCAACTCTTTTACCTTCTTGACCAACCCACTTTCAGCCTTTCAAAAAAGAGTGTCTGTTCTTGAAAGTCTTCAAGACTCTTTTGCACCTTCTCCAAAATGCTTCCCCATATTCTCCCAATAAAAATAAACCCTTCCCTCTCCAACCTAGTGTGTTTTTGAACATCAAATGCTTATCCTAGTCACTTTGTATTTGCAAGTCTATATGGCAGGCCTGCAACAAAGACTTTACTGGCCCCCTCCCCTCACCCTCCCACTCTGGGAACATCTGGCAATGTCTGGAGGCAGGTTGTTTTGCTTTTTCTTTTTAATGTTTGTTTATTTTTGAGAGACAGAGACAGAGCATGAGCGGGGGAGGGGCAGAGAGCGAGTGAGACACAGACTCCAGAGCAGGCTCCAGGTTCTGAGCTGTCAGCACAGAGCCTGATGCAGGGCTTGAACTCACAAGCTGTGAGATCATGACCTGAGCCGAAGCCGGATGCTTAACTGACTGAGCCACCCAGGCGCCCCAAGGAGGTGGTTTTGATTGTCAAAATCTGGGGAGGTAGGAGACTGCTTCTGGGATCTAGTGGGTAGAACCAGGTATTTGCTAGATATCCTACAATGCATAAGACAGCCACCACAAGCAAGAATTAGCCAGCCCCAAATGTTTATGAAGTCAAGGTTGAGAAACCTTGCTGAAGAGTATGAAGGCCCAAGTGATGACCTCAGGATGCCAACCAAAATTCCCTGTGGCCAGTAACATACTCAACATTTGGGAGTGAATGGGCTTCAGAAAAGTCTAAAAGGCCCACTGGGTAGGATTTTTAGGAAGGACAAATTCATTTTTAATAATATCCATGGCTTAGTTTTGTACTGTTTGCCCACAGTTTCCTACTTCTCACGGACAAGAGAGCATTATACTTCCCCATTCCTTTTGCATTTGGGTATGACTATTATTTCTAGCTATTATGCTGTAGGTGGAAGTGACTTGATTAATTTATGGGCCAGAGCATTCAATTACTGATCTGAGACCCTCTGGTTCCCTATTATTCCTGTGACTGAAATCAGCCCGCATCCGTAGTGAGGGCCCCACAAACATGCGAAGGATATGTAATGCGAGCAAGAGCTCATTGTTTAACCAAAATGTTACATCCGGTTCTTTGGTGCCATATGCACATGAATATTTAAAAAAAAACTCATGTAAAATTCTGCTCACTCCTAAAATGCTAATGTATGTCAGCATGATTTCTTTTAAGACTTCAATGTTATCTTTGCAGCTTCACTTACCATTCTCTGACACGAGCCTGTTCTTTAGCTTCATCTTGCTGCTAAGTCAACAAATTTTTGAAATCAACAATTTTTGAAAGCTTTTCTAAATCAGTCTTCATTCTGCTTTTGAATTTTTGCTTTATCACCCTCATGGATAGAGCTATAATACTGGCTTTACTTTTCCTAGCCCATGTAGGTTATATATGCTTTCAATTGCACTATATTTATTTCAATTTGCAACGCGAATCTAATTCTATTTGCTTCTCTTAGTTTGTAAAATATATTCTGTTAACATGAAACCACTCATGGGACACAGAGGAATCATAAAGTTATGGAGAGATCACTGCAATGGGATGATGAGATAGCACATAAAGCTTTGTACCTAAGTTAGAAAAACTGGATCCCTGTACAACTCAACCAGTTTATTGCTGTAAGGTAGATAAAGTCTATACACGCACTTTGTAAACCAACCCGCACTATGCAAAGGGAAGTTATTATTAGTGAACTCCCAGGTCTCTTGCCCTGCTCTGTCGCCACTGATCTGTGCAGCCATGAGGAAATAAGTTCACTCCTTGATTTTCAGTTTCCTTGTTCATATACAGTAGTAGATTGTACAAGAGTTGATTTGTGCTTCTCTTTCCAAATATTCAAAGTCCAGGTTTTTATACACAGTGAGTTATTCTTAATTTAGGTGCTGTACAAAAATTTCCCCTCTTGAAAAAGGAAGTGTAGATTACTCTTTTATTTTTCAAATTATTCAAATGTCCGAGAGATAAATATCTTCTATACATATTTCCAACTTTCACTATTATATATAACGAACACAGCGTATGTTCGTTCTAGGTAAATGTTGAGATACATGGCTATTTACTATTAGTGTTAAATCACTAATTAAAAGGAAGTCATTTATAGTGTAGGTTTAATAGTATTAAATACTACTACTAATGATAGGTCTTGGCTAGGCAGTGTTTCATGGATATTATGTACATCACCTTATTTAATTTCGCGATAATGGTAAAGGTAAATAAAAATAATGATACGATGAAACTGAAGGTAATATTATCTTTTAGATTGGGATATATGACCTCTTTATTCACTTTAAATTTCCCAAAGCATTTGTGATCACTCTGTGGAATCAGTGTACAAACTATAATCTGAAAGAAATCGGTGGTATTTTTACAGTACGTGAGCACAACCATCTGATTTATAGTTCAATCTGTTAATGCACTCTGTTATTAGGCCACCTGGCAGTTTTATGCATTGTGAATTTAAAGAGGAGCTCGATGTAACATAAGCTTTACAAGCTGGGGAAATATTATTGAAATGAAACATGAATGAGGACCATTTAAACAATAAAATAATGTGTATAGACTATATATTTTTTAGTTTTAGCTAATACGTGCCTTAGGTATAAATTCTGAAATAAGTTGAGGTTCTTACGAGACTATAAAGATGAAATTCAAAATAAACTTATTATTGTACTATTGTTAATCATGTAGTATTCACGCGCTTAGAGAGAAGCAAAACACAGCCACAAATTCCTCTGAAAAATTAAGATCGCATATCAACTACATTTTCTTTTAGGACTCACAGAAGTGTACTTGGGGAAATGGTGTCAGAATGAAGAGGCAGAATTGGGATGTGAAGAAAAACCTTGTAACTTATTGACCGTCTCTTTTATGACTCTCTTTTATTATCATTTAAGGAATTTGATCCACCATTGCTAAAGTACAAAAGAAGGTCTGTACAGAGATAATCCCTGAAAATATGTCAGTAAGATTAAACCAGTGGCATAACAGTGAATGTGTATTAGGCCTGAAAAAAGGATGTCTACTGTAATGTGATCCTGTTCACCCTCTATTGTTCTAAATATATCAATTAGTAGCTCATGCAGTTTATGGGAAGTATTATATAATATAAAGTAATATACTATGAAAAGTATTATAAGTGAGCTGGATTCTTTACAGTGACCCATGAAATTCAGGATTGGCTTATTCAATTTTATATCACTATTGGATTTCTCTTTAATTGAATTTATGAATGAAATGGTATAAGGTGGTTGATGATATTTTTATTCAGACATTACACTGCAATCAAACTGCATTATCAGCATTAGGTTTTCCAGAGAATCTTGTGAATATGATTCATATTTATATAACTTCAAAGAATATTTTCCAGTATATATTCGCTCTAAAATACATGCAAATGACTGAAAGGAAATTGTATTTTTGTTTATGTAAATGTATCTATTTCCTCTCATTTTTGCCACTAGGAAAACGTGAAAGATTAATGAAAATGTTATGAATTTTCTACTTTGAATTATCGGACACTCCACAAATAATTATGGAAAAGAATGGCTTTTCAAATGGGTATTTCTTCTCTAAAATTTATGGGAAGTATTAAAATTACTTCTCACTGTCACGGTATCTTCCAACCACTGTCAGGTGAAAAAAGTAAAACACATTTTTGCACACACTGGAGGACAGAATCAAATATTTAAAATACACCCAGTAACAAATATGCTATCATGCTTTTAACCTTAACATTTACTTAATTATTAGCTATTTGGATTCTACACCTTGATTCCGATATTTCTGTTTAATCTTTTGATTTTAACATTTTAGTTAAGAGAGTTTGGTAATATGGTGCTCAAACTTTTTCCTAAGGAAAAAGAAAACTATGAAAATAAATGATCATTTAACAAATGAAATTCCCCTCAAGTCTCAATCACGACATATTATTTGGGTTAATTTTCTGAGAGTTGGTATTTGGATGTTCCTTCTTTTTGCCATATAACGAGGTAACTGAGTGTTTTTTGCCAGTCTAATATGCCCTGAAGACTTTTGGTTTGGGAACTTGAGGTCACAGGATATGATAAAATTCATTTTACTGAGGTGTACTGGTTATGAAAATTGCTTGTTCCAGTGGGCGATTTCACTACTTCATTTACAGCATAAGTGCTCATTGTGCTTCCGCGGGCTGGGATCTGACCCCTATATTTCTCATTTTCCTTCTGAAATGTGGGTCAGCAGTGTTGTCAGATTCCTTTTCTCCTGTAAAACATTTTATTTTTAAGTATTTGACACAGGAGCTTTCTAGAAGAACAGGTTAAAAAAAAACCAAGTCCTGCTGGATGGCATTTATGACTTGGAGAACTATCATCACCATTGACCTCACAACTCTTCTTAAATAGTCAGAGAAGGGCAACAAAATTGTCAATTAGGCTTCCGGGGAACAGAATTCAGCCCAATACAATTCGCTAGGCAGCATCATCATGCAGATCTGGCTTCTATATGAGAAGCGTTCAAGCCTATAATAATGAGGGTTCAACAAATTTGAACTTCCTTTCCCAACAGCAGATTTGGAAGCTGTTGATTTGTTATACACTTATTAAAAGGTTTTGTAACATTGAAATGATACTTTGGATATTCAGTCTAATTCTCTGATTCACAGACCAGAGGTCAGGATTCTAGAAAGCTTTAAGAAGTCCATTTTTGCTTTCACAGAGATGGTGGTTTAAAAACATATATAGTATTTATACATATATTTTGCCTTTCTTCTGTTTTTTACCTGAGATGCATTTTGTGTCCTTTCTTTTTTAAGAGTGTATTGTTCTAAGGTGTTGTCAGTATTTAACAACAGCTTACAAAGAAAAGTGTATTGTTCTAAGCTGTTGTCAGTATTTAGCAACAGCTTACAAAGAAAATCTGGTACTCTTACTCGCCAACCACTTTTTTAAGGATTTGATATTCAGTACACTCACCAATAAGAGTAAGAATCGGAAAAAAACAATAATAAATTATAACTTGTGTTTCATATTTCACTAAGCACCACAAGCTTTTCATGAGTTAAATCAACACCAACTGTCCCTAGGCCAGGAAGAAAGTAATAGAAAGAAAATAGAATTAATATAAAATTCTAAGTAGAAAATGTATAGTCACTATAAAATGGTAGAAAGAAATAATAAGAAATGCTCTCCTTTTCCACCAAGTCGCCCTCTAAAAACTGGGCTGCAACACTTTAACCAGTAAGGTGATATCCATTTAAAATATTTTCCTTCATGGAGAAATTGTGTCTGGTCTTACCCAATACTAACCTGACCCATTTGTTTCATTTGCAAATGAACTTTTACCAGGTCTAGACCTGTTTCTCAAAGGGAGAGAAGGAGAAAGGGAGATGGGACCAAGGCCAATGGTGCTTGCTTGGTCTGTAAGAGAAGAATTATTTCCCCTTCATGGAAAAGAAGCCAGTTATAATAATACTAAACAATAGAGACCCACTGTAGTAACTGCCAGAAGATGAATTAAGAAATCTAAAGAATAACAACAGCTGGGCTGGGTCTTGTATTGGTCACCTATTGCTCTATTTAGTTCCCAGCCAGACTAGAACTCTTCTAGCTTTCAGTATGATATATGTGCACAAAATCCCAACCACACGTTTGCATTGGAGTCTACATTCCTTAGCCAATTAGTGTTATGATTTTATCACAGCAATTACTTGAAACTGAATTCCAGGAGTTGTTATCCAGGGTGATCTCTGATCTCAGAGGGTATTTGCTGAGGATGAACAAACTAGAAAAAAATACTTCAAAGAGTATTCATACTAGAAAGTACCTACAATATTGATATTTTATCAACTACAGTGATGGAGCCAGATTTAGTCCCAATTGTTTCTGTAACCCATCTTGGTAGCAGTTAAATGAATTCACAAGGATGCCATACATTAAGGGGAAAAGGAAACAGGCTTGGCTATCTGTGGCAAAGACCTTGTGAAATTCCTCATAGAGCCTGTACGACAAATTTGTGTTCTGGTACAGGTACACAGAACATGCCTCGAATCATAAGCCTCAGTTTTTATACATAATAAAAATCTACGGTGGAGATATGTCTATATGTTTCCGAACACAAATCTCCCCTTTGTGAAAAGGTTAAAGGCATATTAGAGCTGTTAGTGACCAAATAGGAACTGTTTTATTTCTCCGTAGGTACATGCTTTACGCAGAAATACAGTCATATCTAAATTGATTGACTAACCAGAAGGAAAGAAACTTTACTAAAAAGTAAAAGCAAAAAAAATTGATTTTGTCACATTTTCTGTAAATCATCACAGTGAAAGAAGAAAGACTATACCTAGATGGATTTGCTGTTAGCCTATCGTAAATAGTCTGCAAATATTTTTAAAAGTTGGTTTATAAGAGTTTCCAGTATTCTAATCTTACCTCTTGTTTTTCATTTTCTCTTCTTTTCCTTGGGGTATATGACTCAGTGCAGAGTCTAGACTCCTACGCACCATAAATGTATTGACTTGGAATAATTGTTTGTATACATACAACCTTCACGTTTATTCTTTTATCAACAAGGTTCCTCAGGGTGTAGGGTTTCCCTGAAAAGTATCTAGCCATAGGAGATAGAAATGTTGTCACCAATAGTTCTGAGTTGGTGTATTTTTAACTTGTATGTATCTTTTAGCTGAGTCACTTGCCCCAGGGAAGAGGAAGGAAAATGAAAAGCAAGAGTGAGATAATAACAGTGGGAATTTTTACACACACTGGAAAAAAAAAAAAGAATTTGAGATTATCAAGAGGAAATGCAGGGAATCCAGCCCCTTACTGTTTCACGCTTTAATATAATGTGTGTACAGATGTCGTGTCCGTCTTTCAGGTTAGTAACCACTTTAGCACATGTTCATATGTAGATTGCCTTTTAGAAGCTGACAGACTAAAGACGCAAGAAGTTCTGCATTTTATTCTCGTTGTGCGCCCGACATTCTGTTTGGCATTATCGTGTACATGATTTCACTCATCCCTCACAATGGGGACGCCAGACGTGACCACCTGCCCACCTTTCCGAAGAGAACACAGTACTGCTCAATTGGATTTGGTTTTTCCAGGCTGTGGTGCCTTCCACAGAAGCTCAAAATGCTGGTGTCAAAACTGCCCAATTTTGAAATAATTTAACGAAACGATAGGAAAACTATTAAAAAACTGGGAAATTCTGTTTGGGGAAAGGTACCAAAGAACAGACGTAATTCATCTGATCATTCACAGAGAGGGGTACCTCTCTGCAAATGGAGAAATTCAGAAATGTAAAAGCACAATGGACTCTTGAGCCTCTCTTCATAAACTTTAAGGTGGAATTATCTTCTGTGCATGCAACGGGCCCTCAACAAATGATTGGTAACAGAAACATATACATCGGGGGACACGTCAATGCCTCGGACCAAGCCGAAGGTAAACCCGCCTGCCAGGCTGAAAGTCTGGGAGTAAAGCGGCTCAAGTTAGGGAGGTTATAGCGTAAAGCTCTGTTCCTTCTTGCTCTGACTTGTCTGTAACAGCTTGAGCTGGGAAAGCTTGACTCAGACCTCCGAAGCACAGGTGTTTTATCTTTATATAAAAATAGCAACCAGAAGCAACTTCATTTTCTTCAGAACTATCTTCGTATCGTCGTGTTTCCTGTTATCTAGATTAGAGAAGCCAGAATCTTTGTTAGTTAGTCTACGTTGGCACATCTGCCTTATGGGAAGCAAAATGATTTGCCCAAGCACTCCCAAGCCCCGCAGAAGGACCAAAGAGGAGGCATTTGTAGCCCTTGCCAAGGATCCTAGATATCAATGACTGGAAACTGCCAGACCAGACCCAAGCGGTATGGGATGGCAGCACCACCCTGGAGGGCAAACTGAAGGCAGAGAAGAGGTGCGGGACAGCCTCATCCTACAAAGGGGACCAGACAGAGATGTGATCAGTGCAGCCTTACAGAACATGCTGCCTTAACACACTTCTAGAGGATTTGAATAGTTTCTTGAAAGAGTTAGCCTTTGAAAGAGCAGGGTAAGATGCTACAGCCCCGAGAGATTTTTAATGTACAGATTGCTTCCAAGCACCTGGCACTATCCTGGGTAAGCAGCACTCGGATATCTAGCTGCTGAGCGTGCGACCAGGGAAGGGAGAACGAAAGGCCCCTGGGAGGAAACCAGATACCATTTTTTGGAGATGATTGACCAACAAAACAGGGAGAAGCCAGTCCTGAGAGCTGCTGCTGAGAGCCCTGTCACAGGCAGGCATCCTGAGGTCCCCAGCTGACAGGTGGGTACAGAGAGTGCCCCAGTTTAGATCCCGGATTGCTCAGGGCTCTCCCCATCCCGTTGTGTGCCATGCTGGAGGAATAGGTGGTTTGGCCGCTATTCTCCGCTCAATGTCTTTAGGAAGGCAGCTCTAGCTTACCATTTGTTATGCTCCTTTCTCAAGAGAGAGAATAATTTTTCCTCAAACTCTGGAACAGGCTTCAGCCAATTAGGGATAGTCCCTGCACTGAATCCACCCTGGAGGGTTGGCTCAGGGGAAAAAAGTCATTACCAACAATTCCACCTGAAGATTCCTTTTAATGCAATTTTTGAATCTTTGTCTTCAAATGTTGACTCTTCAGATTGTCTCTATTAATTGGTAACACCAACTACTATATAAAATAGAATTACTCTGTCATCATTCCTCAAAGTCATGTTTGAATCACAGTGTCAATGTTATATAAGAGGTTTATTACAAAATTATCTGACTTCAAGTCTAATGAATAATTCCTTCAATTAATGTTCACAATTGAAAAGGAAAGGAAATATGAGTGTGAAAAAAAATGAGAAAAATCATAGGAGGATGCCTAAATAACAACATCAATATGTATGCTGGTTCTTTCTTTCTTTTTCTTCCTGCTAAATTCTATGCCCTCACAGACTTCACACAAAGGAAAGAAAGTGAATATTGAATCAGGGGAATTTTTAAATTATGTAAAATTTCTGCCTATAATAGTCATGTGTGGGGAAAAGTATACTATTATAAAACTTTTAAAAAAACGGTTATTATGATTATTATTCTCAGAAAATTTGTGCTATAGAAAAGTTAAATTTGTCAATCTTAGAAGCGAAGCCAGTTCCAACAGCAAGAGGATCTGTACTCTGATGGAAAAGAAGGATAAGATGCTAGGGCTGTGGCTGCTCTGGACCTTTCCCTAGAGCTTGGGACTGAGGGCTGGAAGACGTAAAGGGATAAGGGGGTGGGTGGGGGAGGAAGGGTTTATGAAAGGCCATACAGCCTGACCATCTGACACTAAAGTGGAATAATCAGAAATGCGCATTGGGTTCTGGAAGGACTCTTGCTCTCTTCTTGCCTGATAACAGCACTGGAGACAAACACAGGGATGCTACCACTCTAGAAAGGAGACTTCCATGAAACTCAAAGAAACTACTCTGAGGGAGGCAAGAAGCTCAGTTCCAGGACAGACTAGGAGGAAGCGTCTCATTAGAGAGCTTAAGAAGTTCAAGAATCAACTAGAGACTTCAGTAGCTATGGGGATGAGTTTAGTAGACCTGAAGAAATATCCTGAAAAGTCCCAATGGCCTTGACAGGCCACTTCCATGGCTTCAATAGTGAACCTGCATAAGTGACTGACTAATCCTTACTACTCCTTAATCAATGCTCTTCTCCTTTATTTACATTCAAAAACCCTTGCTGCTTGTGGGGTGCAGGAACCACTACCTAACACCTAGCTTTGTTTCTGAGAAGCCTCATGGTAGGAGAATTTGTGGTTCAAAATACTTTCGAGATCAAAAAATGTTGTACTGTTGTGGTTGAGAGATCCTACGAAAGTCTTTTTTTTTTTTAATTTTTTAATGTTTATTTATTTTGAGAGAGAGAAAGGGTAGGGGAGGGGCAGAGAGAGAAGGAGAGAGAGAATCCCAAGCAGGCTCCGTTCTGTCAGCACAGAGCCCCATGTGGGGCTGGAACCCACAAACCATGAGATCATGATCTGAGCCAAAATCAAGAGTCGGATGCTCACCCAACTGAGCCACCCAGGTGCCCCAAGACAGACCTTATGAAGTCTTTATAAACATTTTTACATGGGGCACCTGGGTGGCTCGGTCAGTTAAGCGTCCGACTTCAGCTCAGGTCATGATCTCACGGTCCGTAAGTTCGAGCCCCGTGTCGGGCTCTGTGCTGACAGCTCAGAGCCTGGAGTCTGCTTCAGATTCTGTGTCTCCCTCTCTCTCTACCCCTCCCCCGTTCATGCTCTGTCTCTCTCTGTCTCAAAAATAAATAAACGTTAAAAAAAATAAAAAAAAAAACATTTTTACAAATACTGAAATTTTTATACAAATAAAATAAAATAGAGGCTACAGTATATATTATCTCTTGCTCCTGAGAAAGTCTATGTTCTACCTCTACAGAAATTTAAATAAAATATTCATAAATTATTGTGCTTTATTTTATGAAGTTGCATTCTCACATATTTCCCCCCTACTCTTGTCCTCTAACCAAATATTAGTGCCTACAAGGGCACTTAAAAATAGAAAGTTTTGAGATTCAGAAGTAGTGACTGTTGCCTCACTAACGCCAGAAATGCAAAGTAACTTGGATGCTTGCAATTTAAGAAAGCTTTGGGTAACCTCTGGTTAACCTTCCTGACGTGCTAAAAAGTATTTCTCTAATTCTCTCTCCAAAGCGTGGAGTGGACTGTCCCAATGATCTGAGCCCCTTCTGCACACAGCTCAGTTCCCTTCCCTCTAACAAATGGAGAGTGTATTGAAAGGTCCAATGGAGCTTCGATTAATTTCTAAAACCTTTTATTGTCACCACTGAGGTGGGGCTTACTGTTCTTCTTTTACTTTTCCTAATAGTCACTTCTATGCTTTTCTATTTATTGTCAGTAGAAGAAACTCACAAGTTGCCTATACTGGAAGTAAAATTCTCACTGTTGAGCAAATAATTTGCTGGCCGCAATAGAATTTGCTTAAAGAGAACACTGAGCTTTGAAGGGATCACTGAATAGAGTAATCTCTTATTCAGCAGTTAGAGTTACATACAATAAGTATCATCTATAGTCTAAATTATCTTTGAAACATTTAAAATTTTCCATAGAATAGAATATTGTATAATTTCATGGTATGTCCAATATCTAGCCCTGGAACACTGTTGACAGTGAATGAAGCGGGTAGCTTGCATTTAGATTCCATGTTGAAATGAAAACACAGAGAGCTGATACTGCTCAAGGTCAAGGTTCTTACAAAGTGGCTTCTCTGTCCTGATCATAGAAAATATGTGAATGCTGGTTACTTCTGCTTAGAGTTGTAGCTTCCTTACCAAATTATAGAAATATCCAATAGTAACCAGGGCAAATCAAGAACTCTCTTTGGAAGGATAAATGAAGCTCTAGGCTCAGAAGTTTGGCCAAAGCAATTCAACCCCAATGTTCAACTACTCAACATAACTTCATTGACATTCATATCAAACTTTTCCTGTGCTGAAGAATACTCAGAATAATATCCTTGCAACAGTTATAAGGTTTACCTAAAATCTCCCTAATTCAGGTAAAAGTAAATATTTTGTTAGATATTTCAAATGATTTATGTGTCATTAAAAAATGACAACTTAAAATCGCTTTACAGTAAAAAGTAAAAGATTCTTATCATACTCAACGGGCTATAAATATCCTGTCTTTTCTTTCTCTAAATTATAATTTCCATTTGTTTAACATCTAATTTAGTTCTATAAATATCCAATACCATTTTGATATTTGCTCAAATGTGCCAAGTACTGACCTCTTTATCAAATTAGGTCTGTGATCAAATCAGGGAAAAAATAATACACTTAAATTCTGAATATCTTTATTTTTTTGTCCAGCAAAACAAAGTGGTTAATCTTTAAATGTTCTAAGCCTCTCTAGAACTCTGTGGTTTTTGGTAACCTTGGCAATCAAAACTCTTTAAACCATGTGCCTTAAAAATAACTTTAAAGCAGTTGCTTATAAAATGAAATAAACTCAAATAATTTATTTCATAATATAAAATTATAACTTCATTACCTATTTATGGAAGTATATTGATGATAACTAGGTAAGAATGTTTATATTAACAATTTATTTGCAGAAGGCTATTTAGAAGTTTTATCACAGAAATACTTTCAAAAGTACAAATAGCCTTTAAAAATTATAATATAGGACAACCTCATTATAAAACTTTAGACAATATAGAAAGTTAGAAAGTAAACCCTTCAGAAATAACCATTATTAATACTCTGTACATATCCTTTCATATTTTTTCATACATTAATAACACACACACACACACACACATACACACACACATACACACACACACACACACACACACACACACACACACACTCAACCCTCACTTATCCTGAAAGTGGAATCAGCTGATTCATACTGTTTTGTAACCTGCTTTTTTTCCACTTAGATATTTATCACATATCAAGTATAATTTTCAATATTAGTTTGATATTTTTATTATATGGGCCATAAGTTATGTACATATTTCTCACTAATGGAATTTGAGTTTGTTTTTCCAAGAAGGTTTCTTTTTCTTTTTAAATTTTGATAGAAAACCAAAAGAAGTTTACCAATGAACAGTGACCTCGATGCTGAAAGGTGACTTGCATTTAAAATTAAGATATGTGCATATTATATTTTTAGCCCATTTAATTTATATCCTATTTATATTCTATTTAAATAGATAACATTTAAGAGATTCTATGAGATCCTGAGTCTTTCCTGGATGTTTGCATGTACATTTTAATCTAATTTATAATTCAACTCAACTATCCCAAGGTTTACAAATAATAACTATGACACTGAAATTTTTCTACAGAAGTAACATTTAGTTAGTAGCAACCCATAATTTCAAGGCACATTTCAGTTCTAAAGATGGGGTTTTTTTTCACTATTTCATATTATCTAACTAGTTTCCTAAAAATTGAGTATAAAATTATAATAATAGTGTTGTATTTATTGACCTCTGTGGCTCCAGCCTTTGAGGTAGGTACCAGTTTTCTTTGCTTCAATTTATAAATGATAACCCTGAAGCTGAGGGCTGTTAATTACCTTGCCCATGATCTAGCAACGGTGAGACAGGTGTGACATAACGTCTGGCTCCATGCTGTCCCCCCCCCGGCTCAACCATGCCAGTATTGGAAGAATAGAAACTTGGGCTGGGTCTAGAAAACAACTGGAATGCCATGCCAGGTTTAAGTTCATTTTATCATAAAGTTTGTGTGGGAAATTTAATTTTTCAGAATGACTATTTATATTGACTGAGTAATCAGATAAGTTTTATATCTTTCCTTCCTTTTCTGCTCTACGCAGGAAGTGTGTAGTATGCTAAGACAGAAATAAGCCCTTTACAGAAATTTGTACCGCTGACCACTTTTCTGATTTTTCTCACAGTTGGCACATGATATCTGAACTGTGATGCAAGGGGAAATTAACTCCAACTCCAAATTTTTCTGCAGTGATGATTTATGTTCCTTGGGATTCTATGAAGATATCAACAGTATTCTTGAGAATCAGGAATTCTAAATTTGTATATAACTATTCTACATTATTAAATGAAAAAAAAACGTAAGAAAGATATGCACTGAGCTCTGATAAGCATCTTTCATCTTTTCTTATGAAGAGATACCATAACCTTTTCTGGTATGTCTAAAGGGATTGTTCAGGCACAGATTGTATTATCTTCTTGGATCCCACTTGACCATCATTCCTCTCAGGCTGAGATGTCCACTTTTTGTTTTAAGGCCCAACGTGTAGTCATATATATATCTTAATCTTCATTTCTTTCAACTGTGTGATGTAGCTTCTCTCTCCGCCTTGCTATACTCAGTAAGTGCTATCTCTCAGTGACTGGATTCTTTCTGCTCCATGAAATACTCCTGGATCCAGGTTAAACTGGAGTAACTATTTTAAAATCTATTTACAAGAAAGACCTGCCCCTCTTTTGAGTCCAAACCTCAAACTAGTATCCATGCAGGCAGCCCTATGATATTTTTGAGTAACACAATTTAACGTTCTCCAGGCCATAAGAGCACAAATATTATAATGTATTTATTACTTCATAACCATTACCTTTTACAGTTAACCCTTGAACAACACATAGGTTGGGGTGCCAAACCCTCATGCAGTAGAAAATCCATGTATAGCTTTGGCTCCCCCAAAACTTAACTACTAATAGCCTACTGTTGACCAGAAGCTCTACTGATAACCTAAACAGTCAATTAACACATCTTCTGTATGTTACGTATGCACTGTATACTGTAGTCTTTCAATAAAATAAGCTAAAGAAAAGACAACGTTAAGGAAATTACAAGGAAGGGTGCCTGGGTGGCTCAGTTGGTTGAACCTCTGACTCTAATTTGATTTAGGCTTGGGTCATGATCCCTAGGACCGTGGGATTGAGCCCTGTGTCAGGCTCGGCACTGAGCATGGAGCCTGCTTAAGATTCTCTCTCTCTCTCTCTCTCTCTCTCTCTCTCTCCCTCTCCCTCACTCATACTCTCTCTCTCTCTCTGTCTCTAAAAGAGTAAAAAAATTTAAAAATAGAATAAAATTTAAAAAATCACAAGGAAAGGAGAACACATTTACAATACTATACTATATTTATCAAAAAAATCCGTGTACAAGTGGACCTAAGTAGTTCAAATCCATATTGTTAAGGGTCAGCTATAAATTTAAAACATTTTTGTGGTGTCTTACCTTGATTTGTTTTGATATATGTCTTAAGGGCATATATTGTAAACTTCTCTATTATAATGCCCAACATATTATATGTGTGGGATTTTTTTGCAGCAAGGCTGAGCCTCTGCTGGCTCATTTGCATTAATGTCCCCAGAAACCAATGCCTGACACATAGGTAGTGGTCAAAAAAAGTTTGATGAGCCTAAGAGTGAATGGATAGATTGAGAATGTTGCTTTGTGTTTGTAAACAGTCAATATCATGAGAATGATGGCTTCAAATCAAATTTCAGTTACCCTAGCCATTTTAGAACGGATTATCCTACACATTCTAGAGAATTCATTCTTATATTTCATAATATTCTACAGTAGATTTTAGTGTGAAATTGTACATTTGAAAACAGAAGATAGCCATAAAAGAATTCAACAGTATATAACTAAAAACAGGCATGGTTCCCTTCAGCAAGCTTTCCTATTCAAATCATTTTAGTAAATAAATATTTAACAAGCAATAAAACTGATGGTTATATTTACATAGCAGTCAATTTATGTTCTACAAAAGCTAAATTCCCCATCCCCAATAATACTTTATATTCCTTGACATTAGTCTACAACAAATGGCACAACTGTGTTAAAAAAAAAAAAAAGAAAGAAAAACCCATAATAAAAACCATTCACTCTGCCAAATATGTCATTACATTTTTTTTTCCTGTTCAGCTGCCAGATGTATTGCATTATATTATCAAATTGATAGATCTAGTGTTATTTCTACATTTACCATTTTACAACAACAAATAGAAATATAAGGAAGCTTTGGTAACAAATCTTGCTTAATATGTATGTGAAGTAGACAGTTTGTCTAAGAGAAAAATATAACTGATGACAGATTTCATTTCAGTCTGCTAGTGCTTATTAAGATGTCTACAAACAAAAAGCCATATCTGGGTACATCTCTCTCTGCAAACAAAGGAAAGTTTTAATTGCTTTAATCAGCATTTGCATTGTCTTTGCGGTGACACAGAAAAACAATTCAGGTCTAATCAGGAAACGTCTTCCAGAGGAAAATTCTTCGGCTTAGACTTTAAGTGAAGTTAATAACATATTTTCTGGAATTCTTGAAAAAAGTTTAACAATGTAATACTGTGCTGACTTCTATTTAAATTATTCCTAGGCCAATAATAGAACGACTGGTGATGTTTTTTGGTATGTCCTTATTAGGAATATCATTTTCAGATATGAAAATGGTTCCTATAAAATCAAAAAGCAGACTGATGAATCAACCCCAAGTGTCAGCATTTCACTTTTTTCCCCACCAACAGTATCTTAAACATAAGGAGGTCTTTGCTTCGTAGATGTTCTTTTCAATTCAGTTACTCAAATCTGTGCTACAGCCCTACTAGGTGAGAGACATTAATATTAACTAAAAACATATAAAAAGGAACAAAAGCATCTTCAGTAAGTTTACTGCAACCCTCAGTAACAACCCCAATTCATGTCTTAGTATCTCATATACATCAAATGCATTCTATAAATACTGCAATGACTCCATTCAGAAAATAAAAGCAATCATTAATAGGTAGATAATGCAAAATGTGGTATGGAATGGAAGGTGGGCTTCAAAGCTGGGCAGAACACGTTTCAAAGTTTTCCTCAGCCTATCTCATTTGAGTTGTGTAAGCTTGGGCAAGTCATTTGTCATCTCTCTGGGTCTCAGTTTACTCATTTGTAAATGGGGATTCATTCAATTTTCTTCAACAAAAATTGCTGAGCCTGCTGTGGACCAGGCACTGTGTTGGCACTGGGAGTACATGTGACCTGTCTTCACAAAGCTTCCATCTAGTGTGGATATGTGTATTAGTTCAATAATCACACGAACCAACAGGGTGATTGGAGTGCACCAAGGGTTACATAGGACAGAATCACGTTTGGGGTCTATGTCCTCAGAAGGCATGGCTTATATTACATGTGAAACTGAGTCAGTGATTCAAAAATGTTTTCCTGTAAGAAAGACCTAGAAGTGTGGTGTGCAGGAAACTTTTGCATGCATTGAAATGGATTTAACTTTACATTTCTTTTCAGTTTCCTAGGTGCCAATAATGTTAACTCCAGGGCATGAGGTCCCAAGTCATTGCTATATTCTACTACAAAGGATTGTGTGACTTTTGACAAATTAATCTCTCTGTGCCTCAGTTTGCCTAGTTCTGAAATAAGTACTCACCCCATAGGCTTGGCATTCAGATCAAATAAGTTAATATTTATAAAGTTCTTAGAACAGTACCTGACATCTAAGTGTTCTTGTTCTTGTTGTTCTCTGTGTCAACTGGCAGTCATGGGAGTCTGTCCCATGAGACAAAATGCTGAAAAAGCAAAAGAAACACAATTTTAAACTTCCATGCCTAAAACAAAGAAAACAAAAGATTATATAAAGGGATTCTATTATTTCCTGGTGTTGAGAAAAGGGAGGGCTTTTTCTTGAGTACTGTTTCCACCTTACTACCCTGAGCTGAGGAGCCCAGGCTTCTCTGAGAATAGAAAAGCCATGTGGGGAGACTCGGGTCATGATGGAAAATGGCTGGGGCAAATTTGCCTAACAGTCCTACTGTCCTAATGTGACTTCCTGCCTAGAAACTCCACAGATACCGAACATATATATAACTCAGAAAAGACCTTTGCTTTCAAAGAGCCTACACCCTAGATGGGGAGAAACACAAAACAACAAAACAGCACACATTCTAACATAATAGCATTTATAAAATAATCTACATGGTGATCAGCTCTGTGAATATAAAAATCAAGCCTTATTTATCTTTATGTCCCCCAGAGCCTGATAGTAATGCTCAATAAATATTTGCTGGATTGAACTGAATACATTAACAAGTACAAACAAATAGAGTCTGAGCAAGTAATTGCCAAAAGAATGCCATGTCAAGGAATGATCGTAGTGGAACTCTAGTGTCCCCATTGTAACCCTGGTAGACATGGGGCGCCCCAGCTTTCTTTTGTGGCCTCCTGATGAGCCAATCTATTAGGAGGCCACTAAGGAACAATGAAGCCAGATGGTATATATCAGGTACCATTAGACAGTCCAGGGAGTTTACCTAATATTTAATACGTTTCGTAATGAAATGTTTCTCCCTGCTAATGGGATGGCCATTGTTTTCTGTGAATGATTTCATAAGTAATTTGATTTATAATTAAAGCAATACTATTACTAATTTCATGCCTTAATTTATTCCTGCAAAATTAAACACTTCCCTAAATGTAAATATTCGTGTGTCAATCTTTGTGGCATCTAGGGAGGGGACAGAGTTGTTGCATGGAACAGAGAGTTTCTTATCCAGCAAAGGGAAGTAAAATTCTAGTGCCCATATATTCCTTATGGGCTCTACATTATATAGGAAAATTCTCTCTTTGTGATCCTGTTCCTTACTTGATTCTTTTTCTCTAAAAAAGGATGAACATAACCATATTTTAGATCACTCTCTCTGCCTAAAGCAGAAGGTGACACTCCATTCTCCTAAGATTAAAGAGGTTTTAATACATTGGCAATTTAGGTTATTATACAAATAAGTATCTTGGTTGAATTCAGGCAGATGTCTTCTTCAGTAGCTTGTGTTGTTCTGAATCTCTTAGAGCCTTGTTTCTCAAAATCTGGTTCCTGGACTGGCTGCATCAGTATCTCATAGGAACTGAACAGAAATGTAGAATCTCAAGCCCTACCAGACCTACCGAACCAGAGTCTGCATTTTTAGCGAGAGCCCAGGCGATGTGCTTGCACATTCTAGTTCGAGAAGCACTGTCCTAGGACATACACTTGGAGAACCAGGCAGGTAGAATACCCCTGGGAACCCAGTGAGACTGAAAGTGGTTGGGTCACCTGTTGATCATGGGATATCGGACGGCCACCCTGACCTAAGGGTCTCAGAGAAATTTTGAGTCGGGGGGTGGGGGGGCTTAGTTACAAAAGTTCATTTCACCAAATGGATTTTCTAAATGGTTACTGCCCTGGTCTCTCATTTTGCTGATGAAAGAGAGGGAAAGATGAAGTCCATTATTGATCCGGAGTTATTACAGGACATCATAAGCAAGCAAGAGATGGCAGAGATGGTGAGTGTGCTCTTCAGTTGAGTCGGCGCCATTGGAGGAATAAAGGAGCTGGCATTTACATAAAGACAAAAGGGCAAGATTTTGCCTTCCTAAATATTTGCCAGCCAGGAAGTCAGAGAAACCTGGAGGAGGCGTGTGTTGGGAGGTATCTCTGAATTTGCTTTGTGATATTTGCAAGATAATCTGCGGTGTTAGGGTAATTGGGATTCCAGGTGCATTAAGCTGTTGAGAACTTTATATAAAAATATTTATACTTTTAGCTGCTCTTGAATAAAATTTTATTCTTTTCTTCGATGCTATTGTCTGTTGCACACCTTTTGCCTATTATCAGTCAGAAACTATCAGTACTGAATTATTCTGTCAAGTGAGAATCTAGGAACTTTACACCTGCCAGTTTAGGCTGATTTTCAATATTGTGTGAAAATGCCAAGGAATGACCTGTCAGTCTGTATTTGTGACAAGAGTCCTATTCATGTTGCTCAATGGTTTGTAGAAGTGTATCTTTGAAGAATTATTTTTATATGGTCCAGTACATCTCAATGTCCTAGGCAATAATTATCTTGAATGCTAGGCCCCCAATAAAAGTAGAGGCATGAAAAAGAAGGGTTTCTTTAGTTAGTAATTATATGTGAGTGTGTTGGAAAAAAATTCCATCTCATTTTCGTCTGAGTCTATTCAAACCTCAATTGTAAATAAATGCAATTTTTGCACATATGAAAGTCTGAGCCAGTTGTGATCCTATAATGTAACCGTACTTCAATTTTGCAGTGTCTCCTGCTGTTATGAGAGCTGATACAAAGTCCTACTAAAAAGCAAATGAAGATCTGTGACAGAAGTAGTCACACTTCTTTCCCAAACTCTGTGAAGCTCTCTTAAAATTAGAATGCAGCTTTTGGAGGTTTGTGGCCAACTGCTTGTCGTTTTCTTTGGAGACATTCTTTTTCTTCTTATTTTGAACAAGGGTCAACAATAACAGGGCTAGGAGGTAATAACTAATCTGTTTGATTGACGACCTCTGCTGGCAGGCCTGAGCCAAAAAAAGCACAAAACCCAGAAAACTGCTTTTCTGATAGGTTTGTGGCTGGCCTCAAGGTTAGGTCTTCATTTCTTGCCCAAGCATGCCGGAAGCATTAGGCTCCAGTTTTGGGTAATAATAAAAGTAGCTAACCCTTCGTGAGTGTTTACTATGTGCATAAGCTCATGGAATCTGCTCAGAACAAACCTATGTGCCAGACACTGTTCGCAGCTCTCTACGATTATTAGGTCATTCAATCCTTACAACAAAACAACGCCCATCTTTCCGAAGGAGACTCAGGTATAGAGAATTAAGAAACTGGCCCACGGCACCGGGGTGGCTCAGTCGGTTAAGCATCCAACTCTTGATTTCGGCTCAGGTCATGATCTCAAGGTTGTGAGATAGAGCCCGGCTTCCGTCTCTGCACTGAGCACAGAGCCTGCTTGGGATTCTGTCTTTCCCCCTGCCTCTGTTCTCCCCCTGCTAGTATGTGTGTGCGCGCGCGCTCTCTCTCTCTCAAAATAAATAAACTGAGAAAAAGAAAAAGAAACTGAGCCAAGGTCACACAATCAGCAAGTGACAAGGTCAGGACCCAACTCCCGGCAACCAGGCTCCAGAGTGTGCCTTCTGAAATACCCAGCTACGTGACACACAGCAGGATGTAATGCAAATACTTGAGTACCTCCATACCGTGGACTGCATCTCATTTAATCCTCACTGCCACCAAACAATATAGACTGTGTTATCATAACCCTCATTTTATAGATGGGAAAACAAGAGGCCCAACTTGTTGAGATGGTAGAGAGATGGTAGGGAATCAAGAACAGGTGGAATATGACCTTAAACCCTATATTCTTAAGCAATTGGCTCTATCTAGATCTCCAAATGTAGTACCCAGCAATCAGGATGTTGTATCTTAAGATTAAATACATTGGTTATGAAGACTGAAAAGCAATGAATGAGAATGATGATAGGTTTGAAGTTAATTGCCAAAGGTGAAGCCTGCTCCCTTTTCTTTTTAATTTTTTTTAATGTTTATTTATTTTTGAGAGAGAGAGCGTGCAAGGGAGGGGCAGAGAGAGACACACACACACAGAATCCGAAGCAGGCTCTAGGCTCCAAGCTGTCAGCACAGAGCCTGACGTAGGGCTCGAACCCACGAACTGTGAGATCATGACCTGAGCCAAAGTCGGACGCTCAACTGACTGAGCCACCCAGGTGCCCCTGCTCCCTTTTCTGGAGGATCAAATCTCAACTGTACATTATAACGGTTCAGCTCCTCCGAGTGTGGGGCATTGTTTACCCCTGCAGCTTTACTGCCTGTGGCTATTTCCATCTTCACAATCAATATCCTCGTGCTTCTCTTGTTTCCCACCCAAATACCCTGGGATGCACTGTCTACTGCCTGGAGACTTTCTCTCTCCTCTGCCCACCTTCTTGGCTACTGTTCTCCTTCTCTGGGCCATTAGATTGAGACTCAGTTCAGAGGTCACTCCCACCAGCACCCCCACCTTGATCTCCTCCTTCAGACTGTATGAAGCATTTGTTCCCCCTTCCTGGGGTCCCCTGATACTCTTTCTCCATCTCTGTGCATTGTAATTCTCCATTATGTATCTGCTTACCCAAACAGAACGTGTCCCTTTCAAGGGCAAAGATTTTGTTTTGCTTCCATTTTGTAACCCCGCACCTAACACTGTTCTAGGGGGATAGCAGGCTCCCAGTAGGAGATGACTACATGATGTACTAGCATGAGCCCCCAAAAGCCCTTACGGGAGCGGCTTTCAGGCTCTCGCCTGGGTGGCTCAGTCGGTTAAGCATCCGATTTCGGCTCAGGTCATGATTTCACAGTTTGTGAGTTCGAGCCCTGCGTCGGTCTCTGTGCTGACAGCTTAGAGCCTGGAGCCTGCTTCGGATTCTGTATCTCCCTCTCCCTCTGCCCCTCTCTCACTGGAGCTCTGTCTCTCTTTCTCAAACATTAAAAAAATAGAAGGCAAATCATAAAAGGTATGTATGTAGTGATGGTGGCAGGGGGTGGAGAATGAGTCAAGGGTCCTTTGTGTGACCCTAATATTGAATGGAAATAAAAGAAAATGGGAGAGTACATTGAAGTTGTTTTATACCATAACCTAAGACATACAGAATCTTGGATACTATCAATGGGATTTTTTTCTTTTAGTTTTTATAACATTTTTACCTTGGGATACTTTGAGATTTACAGAGAAGTTACAAAGATAGCACAGAGCATGCATATATATCCCTCACTCATTTTCCCCCACTGTTCTCATTTTACAGGACCATGGTGCACTTGCTAAAACCAAGAAACCAACACTGGAGTACTATTACTAACCGAACTCCACAGTTTGTTTGGATTTCAATAGTTCCTCTCCCATCTCCTTTTTTCTGTTCCAGATCCCAGTTCCAGGATACTACAGCACATTTAGCATCATATAGCTTTAGCTTCCTCTTACCTATGGCAATTTCTCAGACTTTTCTTACTTTTGATAATACTAAAGCTGTTTTGTAGCCTTCTAGCTTTATTCAAAATTCAGTAAGATTCTAGCAAAAAGGTAATATTAGATTACAATCTTTGTTAAACTTTTCTGAAATATCGTGAGTCCTGAAAGATTCAGTCCTTGACCTGCTCCCAGACTCCCTGGGGGAACCAAATATTTGACCCACCCTGAGTCACCTTTTGACTAATCATCCCCCAAAATCACAGCATCATGAGGCCCAATACTTAGGCATCCGTGAAAACATTTTATCCACCGATACAAGAAAGGACAGAGGTCTGAGTAAAAGCAGATGTGTTAAAAATACCTACTGATACAAAATACTTTTTTCAGTGATGGTTCTAACCCTACAAGTATTAAACTTTAAAAAATTAATTTAATAGGATAAGTAATGAAAAGGAAAGTACTGGCTTTGGGATTAGAAACTCTCAGTACATTTTCCAACTCTGCCACTTAAAAACTGTATGATTTCAATCCCAGTAATCATAACCTCAATAATCTCATGTATATCCATTCGTAATTACAATTCTCAAATGTGGTAATACATGTAAAAATTTTCTATGAACTCTATCTTATTTTTATTTGTCGTCATTCATCTCATCTCAGGAAAAAACACTTCTAGACTAAAAAGCTTTCTTGCATGTTAGAAGTTTTTATTTCAAGTTTCTCTCCTTGGTTATATCTGTTTTTGGAATGGCTATAAAAGCTGTTTTGATTTCCAAACAAAATATTACCAGATACTTATTTAGCTTTCACTACAATCTTACTGCATAGGTAGCAGTTTGATTCCAATTTAAACAGTGGAGAAACTGAGGCCCAGAGAGATTTATATGACTTAACCAAAGTTCCACAGCAAGGAAGTAGGGGAATCGGGATATAAACTCAGGATGCCTGGCTTAAGTATATCAGCTCTTAACTATGAACATTTAACATCTTCTTAAAAACTTCTCTAAAGGTGCAGCTAGTCACAGAAAATGCTTTGAGAAGATGCTCTCACACCCAGCTGGGAAAGCATAACTTGGAACTGATATCCCTTGGACTTCACACTTTTTGACCCAAACTTGAGGACACTGGTTTGACTTCTGGGTTGTCTCTCATTAAATATAAAATTAGTACTTTCCACTCTTTCCTTATTTTTTTTTTTAAATCTGTAGGACCATTATGGGACTTGAACTCATGACCCTGAGATCAAGAGTCACGTGCTTTACCAACTGAGCCAGCCAGACACCCTTCCACTCTCCCAGATCCTTAATGGACACCACATTCCTTACCTGGTCTTCCAGGTCTTCATACATCTTTAGATTTAAAGGACCTCAAAACTACAACAAAGTGAAATAAGCATTAGATACAAATAAACTATTATTTATGTGGGGAAGTTTGTAGTATTTTGACCATTTCTTTTTAATGTAGACCATGAGGCTCATGAGTCTGACTCAGAAATAACCCATTTCCCTGAGATTCTGTGTAGCTGCCCCAGCTTCTTGGAATCTATCCAAGGATGGCTGAAGTCTAAGAGATTGTGCAGCATGGAGCCATCCCACAGTGTGTGGTGAAGTCATCCACAGTCCTGCTTGTAGCTTGGACAGTCTCTTGAATGACACAGAATAATATCTCTCCACAAGGAGCAGCTGTTATCTAATCGATGCAGTAGATTGAGAAACAAGCTTCTTTCCAAGATGGTTAGCAATTGCAACAGTTAATATTGACACGCTCTTACTTTTGTATTCTTTTTTATTCATGATGTTTTCTCAACATCGCCTCTTCAATACCAATTCAAAGGGGTGGCACATTGAACTTTGGGTATGCTGTGACCTACACTGTGCCCATTAAAGAAAGTTCACAAGAGGGATTGCATTTTATAGTGTGATTTATCGGCTTATTTAAGTAGGAAGAAATTCAATATGTAACTTATGGCACCCCGTAAAGGTAAAGCGAGGGTCACCATGATCGTTTCTCCACCACATCAATTCCTCAGGAATGCCAAACAATGCAAATTCACCCCCAATATTTCTGAGAGTTCCCAGGGTGTGCTTCATATGAACTTCACTTCCCAATCCCGCTGTTCACCTACTGCCAGGCGGTGGTGGCTATTCTCCTCTGCGCTCCTTTCCGTTGGCTCATATCTCCTTTCTCGACTGATGCTCTCTTAAGGCACCGCCACTGTTGCTGATGCCAATCAGCATCTGGGTCAGATGGCTTTTCCCAAGTTTGCCAGCACTACAGCTCTCAGTGCTGCTGAGGCCTCTGTCTTTCAATTTCCCATAGAGGTTCTAGTGAAACCATTCTTTAAGTGTTTACTTGTTCTTATGTTATAGATCCACCTTCTCAATCCTTATTAATGATGTCACACTGCTATGATCAGACTGTATCCTCTCCTTCCACTCAATCCCGCTGCCCCCATTTATTCCCTAAATCTAAGTGTTTCCCCAGTAAGCTCATCATTTACATGGACCTGGGCAGGTATTACCTTGCAATTTTCCAGATGTGCCAGATTCGCTTGAATCTTAAGGTGAATGCCATTTACGCTCCAGTTTTCTGTATCGCTAACTAAAGAGGCCAAGTTTCCATAACCCGGTAATGCAACAGTCATAATGAAAATGTATTTCCTTATTATGTAAGGGCTGTTTATGAAATCCCAGTACATTTCTCACAGCCAGATTAAACATTTTATTGCCTTTATTTTTCATCAAGTATGCAAATTCTTTTTAGCAGGTTTCATTTTTGATTTAAAACCATTTTTCATGAAAAACTAAATCATTTACGGCCATATGGTCTCATGACAATGCATAGTTAAGAAAAACTCAGTGAATTTCATACAGGAATGCCTCTTTGATGTCCTTTCAAGTGAAAGAAATGCACTTTCTAGCCATAAGTGAGCTGCTTTAAGAAGGAACTCTTAAATGTCGATAAACATGTAATGTGGGTACTTGTCAAAGAGAAAAGATGTAGGTCAGCACCATCTCCTTCCTTTTATAGAAAAAAGAGTTATGGTTTGGTTCCTAGCAGGAAGGGTCAAAATGATGTACTCCCATATGCTATTTTAGATATGGAAGCAAAAATAAAAAAGACATGCTAGGGAAGCTGCAAGATGAAGCAGGAACTGGCAGCAATAACATGTGATCTGTCAGTATTTGGGGCTGACACGTTTCACATGGTTTCTTTCCTGGATGCGAGGAGTTCAGGCAAAATTGCAGGAACTGACGATAATAAAAATAGCTGTCATTTCCTGAGGACCTACTATGTAGTGGGCACTTTGGTATGAACTAGCTTAACTCATTTGGGCCTTATATCTCTATTCAAAAAGCATGTTGACATTCCCACTTACACACAAGGAAACCAAGGCTCATGGAGGAAAAGTAACTTGACTAAGGGCTTATAGCTAGTAAATGGCAATGCTGGGTTCTGAGCTCAGCTATGCTTGACTTCAAGGCCTGCATCTTCTGGCAGTTCTAGGTGGCCTTTCAGTAAATAAGTAAATGAAAAAAATAAATAATTTGAGCTCTTGGGTCCCCTTTATTCTGGCCACCTCCCACCTGGAATACTCAACCAATCAGAAAACAAGTACCAAACAATCAGGAAGTAGTGTGGCAAAGTCCTAAAAAACACCTATATGGGGAGTCACCAAGGCTTGAATTTGAATCGCAGGACCATCATTGATTACCTGTGTGATCTCGAGAAACTATTTAATCTGCTTAAGTATATATTTCCTCTTCTGAAAATGACAATAGTAACCCTATTCTCAAAAGACTCCTAAGGAATTCACTTATGTGGTGTATATGTCATCTGACCTTATTCCTTTGAGATCATATTAACATTAACTGCTACTGGAGTCCACCTGCATGAGCAAAGTCAGTATCCTCTCAGTTATTTCTGAGAGCCCCATTTCTGCCCCAAATCATATGCTTGTGATCAAATCTTGCCATGGCCTCTTTTTCCTTCTTTCCATGAGAGGACTCCTCTTCCAGACTCAGCCCTCCTCAGCTAGGAGCTTCCCTAATACCGCAAGCAGCACTATGGCTTGTGGCAGAGTTAGGAAGCAAATAGCTTTTTCCTAGTGTTGGGATATACTTTATTATGTGAGCTTCTGCAGCAGGCTTTTGTTTCCTGCCCAGAACACAATGTCTTTCACGAATACAAGTTATGCATTTATCGTTTCTAAATCATTTCTTTGGACTGTAGAGCCAACTTCTCCAGCTAGCAGAGGACAGGTGCCCTGCATCCCCCAAGCATTGTTCACGTCCTCCCTCTTTCTTTTCATCTTCCTTCTCCCCACGTTCATTCCTTTGTCTTTAGCCAAAATGTAAAAGTCCTTTGCATACTTACTTTCATAAGGACGTACCAGGTCACTAGCTCATGCATTTTGCCAGTCTAGACTCTGAATCCCAGTTTGGCTCAACTCAACCTGATAAGGAAATTCTATAGCACAATGCCTGTTACATGGCAATTACTCAGTAAATGCCAAATGCTTTTTCTTTTTTTCTTTTTCTTTTTTTTTAAAGTTTATTTAGTTTTTGAGAGAGAGAGAGCATGTGTATGCATAAGAGCTGGGGAGGCACAGAGAGAGAGAGGGAGAGAGAGGATCCCAAGTAGGCTCCATGCTGTCAGTGCGGAGCCTGACGCAGGGTTCCACATGGGATTCAATCCCACCAACTGAAATCAAGAGTCTGAAATCAAGAGTCAGGTGCTCAACCGACTGAGCCACCCAGGCACCCCACCAATTGCCTTCTAATCCTGGCATTATGTTTGGACCTTCAGAGATTTAAAGCAATGCAATCTGGATGCTCTAGGGTGTGACTGTTGAAGGTAGTGTTGTGAATATAGTATAAAGAAAGAAAATTATTACTACAAACGCCTGCTGTTAAGTATACAAGCATCAGGACATGGCAACAGGCTAAAGGTCCCACAAAAAGATAAATAAATGTTAGATATGAACATTCTACATTGAGAGATACAGAGAGTTTTTCCTTGTCTTCTTATTTAAGGGAGATATTCATGTGGAAGTGTGGATTTCAGAGACTGATTAGTGAAGGTATTGGAGGCTGCATCCATTCATGGAAAAGGATCTAAGGACTAGGTGAAGCCTAACAAATATTTGAAGTGAAGTATGATCATCCAAGAAATGGGAACAGACAGAAAAGCGTGGGAAAGTAGAGAAGTGAGGCAAAGAAAGATCACCTCTACTTTATACTGATGGTGAATATGACCTTGAGGCAGAGTGTTCTGGCCTAGGGGATACGCAGAAGTGATGGAAGAGGTACAAAGGGAGAAACTGTCATCAGGACAGGGGTAGAAAGCTTGCATCCTGAGTTGAGAGTAAAGGTATTTGAGAAGCAGAGAATCTGATTACTTCAATGGAAATAATATAGAAAAATAATGCATTCTTCTCAAAATGCAACCCTCATGTCACTATTCTTCCTTAACATCTAATGTCTCTCATTACTCCCTGAATCCTTAATATGGCCTTCAGTGTCCTGCTTACTCCGGCACCTACCTAACTCTCCAGCCTAGAAGCACAGTTCTTTCAGCTCCTGGAATGTGTTGTCTTTTTAAATCAGAGCCTTATTCATACTGCTCCCTCCCACCAACACTTGGCTTCTGCTCTTGGCTGTACTGCTAACTGCTGGGCAACCTCTTACAAGTCACTTCAAGTGTCTGAGCCACAATATCTTCATCTTCTTAGAAGGAGTGGGGTAGGAATATCTCTAAATTCCTCTCCAGATCAAATATTGCATGGATCTGTGAATATTCAGAAGAATGTTATTAGCATAATTCCAGGCTCAGGGAAAAGGGAAGGTAACTGACATTTATTAAGAGGCCACTGTAATGCTTTGTTTTGACCTAGCTAGAAAAAGGCATGCTTCACTTATAGAATTTCTCCCATTACAGGTGTTATAAGGAAGGAACATGTATCATTATAGGGGGTACAAGTAGATGGTAAAAATGTTGTCCTTAAAATGTTGTTTACTAAGTGTATGTAAGTCAATAAAGAAACCATTTCGATTGTAACTGCCAACCCAACAGTCAATACTCTTGACTGTAGTTTTGACAAATTGACCCTCTTCCTTTAAATATTTGTATAACCCTATGTGTTTACTCTGGGTGCCTTCTGGAGATCACTCGAACCTTCTCAAACCCTTTGGTCTACTTCTTTCACTAAGATTGGGAAATCAAAATTATTTTCAACTGATCTTCATATATATGTCGTATGTCTATTTCTCATTTTATTTTCTGGTCTAGAAATCGTACCACGTCTTCAATGATATCAGTTCTCAGGAAGGAGTTAGCCAGCGTGGCTTGTGAATGTGAGGAGGGATGGACTGTGGGAGAAGAGGAAAGGATGAGAGTGTATGGAGTCAGCCCCAGGAAAAGTCATCCCCAGAAAGGGGCCAGTTATCACAGCTTGCGGTAGATACAGGTCGTGGAAACATAGCAGAAGAACTCACTCATCTGATAGAGTTGAACGAAGGTCCGATTCAAAAGTGTAGGTGAAAGGAACAGCTTTGAATCCAAATGACAGCCCTGCCTTAGCTTAAAGCTAGGTTCTCTTTTCTGCTTATTATGGATCTTTGATAAGAAATACAATTGCTGAGAAGTCTGTTTTGCTTGCTGTTTGCTATGAGCATTGTGAGACCTTTCCTGATTGTAACCCACTGTGTAGTAGAATGGGCTGTAAAACTTCCTAAATGTAGTCTGATATGTAATGGAATGAGTGATTGTACATAAACTAACCGGCATTTCTCGCTTCTGTAAACCTGCTTGCTTAGCACATTCCTCACCTACCCCCTTCCCCCTTTCTTCCTCCTGCCACAAGTAACGGACAAAGCCTTCCCACCAAAGGACAGACAAAGGACGCCCAATCAGAGAACAACAAATGTCCTTACTTTAAAATCAACTAATCAGGCCCCTCATAATTTGAAACCTCCCCTGTGCTATTTGTCTCTGTCTATAAAAACGCTATACCAACCCTGATCATGGCCTCTTGCGTCACCGGCGACGAGTGCGCAGAGGACCAGGTTCGAACCTGCAATAAACGACCCTTGCCGCTTGGCTTTGACTTACGACTCTGGTGGTCTTTTGTGGGAGGTTTTGGAACTTCAGGCATTACAGTAGGCAGATGTAGTGCTGATGGTCAAGAGCAGAAGGGGGTGTAGAAAACCACAACTGTCCACTCAAATCAGGGAAAGAGATACCAGAAATCAACTGGATGGAGATGTGGGAACATAGCCAAATGGGGGGAAAGCAGGGACTGAGACAGGCACAGAAGATAAGGACTCTTTCTCTAAAACAAACGGAAACCATAAGTTCTTCCTCCTCAGTACTTCCTGTCTCATAGACATTTTATACCCATCTCTCCTTTCCACCTCTGATTTATGTGAGAAAATGTATATTATGCCACATGTAAACTAAGGACATACCCGTGAATAGAAAATAAAGTCAGTCGTTTAATTCCTTTATTTTGCCAGACAAATATTTCTTTAAAAAGATGGATAGCACAATTAATATAAATGGGATTATTTAATTCAGCCATAGTATAGAAATGCTAATAATTTTATTAATATTACTCATTTAAAATTCAGCATTAATTCTGAATTTTGAAGTAGGTGCAAACTGAGTGACCCTAACAACGATATGGGGCTCTTCAACAACATATGCAAACAGGAATTAATGGATAAAGGTAGTATGGAAATAAGACTCCCAGTATGGTGATAAGAATCTTAAAGTCTGTCCACCTTCTTACAGTATTGGTTCTAGGACAACCTTTTCCTGATGTGATAATCCTGTTTTACTCAGTGTTGAGAAGAAGAAATAACAATAAATCAGAACACACTATCCCTATCTTTAAAAAAAAAGATCCTAGCTAGGTTCATGAGGTTTAAAATCCTACGTTCTTGATCCCCACAGTAGGATGTCAGTTCACTACAAAAGGATGAATTTTGCCAGAGATTCATGTTGGCAAACCAATTAGAATGAAGCCTAACTCAAAGTCACTTCTACCTGTTGTTCTTTTTGTGATGGAGGTGTCCAAAATTTATCTATGCTTTAGGGCACAGAAATCTGAGGATATGAGTTCTTCGGGTTATCTATTTCAGAGGAGTTAAAGCTGTCCTTTGAGAAAAATTATGGCCTTTTCCAGACATAAACCCCTGCACCACCTCTAGTGAATTTCTCATTGCCAAAGCAAGGATACTTGTGAAACTCTTCAGTTGTCTAAGCTTTATCTAATTTGCTACTTGAGCAGTTGTTAAGTAAGAGATGTGTACCTTTATTTAATCAATAGCTCAGAAGACGGGCACTTGAGGCCTTCATGAGCAAATTCAGCTTAATTTGACTGTGATAAACTATTTGCCAAAAGCTCAGTGGAAATGCTGATTTTTGAAAGGAAAGAGGGTTTATTAAGTAAGAAGGGAGGGTGATGGCAGAGTGAAGCATTTGAGAATCACCTTGAGTGTTTTTGCAAATTCTACCCTGGCTGCTGAAAACCTGATACATAGGGTGATTCCTTCCCAGCCTTGCCCTTTCTCATTCTCTTGCCTCTCCCAGCCCAAGGCTTAACTCCCCAAGGTAAGGCCATAATCACCTCTTCAGACATACAATTACCGATACTACATACAATCGCTGATACATACAATTACTGTTACTAGGACAACCCTCATCCTCAAGTTTTAAGGGGGCCATTAGAGGCCCATAACTGAAAATACTGTGGTCCCCACTGACATTAGTTCAAAACAAAGATAACTTTAGTAGTCTAAATAAAAATGAAATGGTTCAGGGGCGCCTGGGTGGCTCAGTCGGTTAAACGTCCGACTTCAACTCAGGTCACGATCTCGCGGTCCGTGAGTTCAAGCCCCGCGTCGGGCTCTGGGCTGATGGCTCAGAGCCTGGAGCCTGCTTCCGATTCTGTGTCTCCCTCTCTCTCTGCCCCTCCCCCGTTCATGCTCTGTCTCTCTCTGTCTCAAAAATAAATAAAAACGTTAAAAAAAATTTAAAAAAAAAAAAATGAAATGGTTCAAAATGAGAGAATTCACACATGCAGAAATTAAAACAGTATTTTGCCAGATTTTTCTTCTTGATTCTCTCTCTTTTTTTCCCTATGCTTAGCCTGTCAGGTTATCCAGCACCGGTTGGGGCAGAAATATTTGAGGACCATTGATCTAAGGGATGTTAACTCTCTATTCCTTCAAAGTTCTCCAAATGCTATTACTGACCTAGGTGAGGGCATCTGAAAGTAATATACCTGGACTATATTATCTTATTTTCTGGAAAAATGCCTTCGCTGAATTATGATTTAATTTTATGCCCTCAGCTTTTACAAAAGGTCATTTTTGAAGAATAGTCATTCATCCATTTGGAGAGCCATTCCGTATCTTTTGCAAAAGCTAGTGAAAGACTTTGAACATCACGTAACTGAAAGTGTCTTATATAAGGATTAGTATGGCGTATTTTCCCCATAATTTAGAGAAGGAAAATATTTTTTCTTTCTAGTTCGTATTCTGCATATGGGGGAACCAATGTGTTTTCCTTTTCGTTTGTTAAAAAGGGCAAAATTAATTTTAGTTTTTTTATTGTTGCAGCCAGCTCACCTTCCCAAAGGAAAAACGTTTCTCTCCACTCAGGATAAAATCGAATTCTGTGTCTCCTTAGCAATGGTTTACCTTTCATCTGATGGACACTGAGTCTCAACCCATCCTTTCCCTCTTTACATCACCTTCAAGAAAATTGAGGCCAATTTTGTGCCCCCACCTCCCACCAGGGTACAAGGCTTAATGAGGCACATTTTGTTTAGCCATCTTTGCAAGATCTATCTCATTCCCCACCCTCTCTTTGCTCTTGCCACATGCCTCATACACAGGTCTAGAATAGTGCATCCGACCACATCGTTAATGTCTTTGTAAAAGACAGTTGTAAACCTCCTCCACTTCTTATTGTTTAAGGCAAAATAAATGAACAGTTACATAATTTTAAACAGCCATCTCACATTTTTGTTACATTCATTCTTCTTATATTTATGAAATTTCCATTTTTATTTTCCCATTTTAAAATTGTACGATTCCTTTCTGAAAGTAGGCATGGGCATGACAGTATTTTAAAATGTAATGACAAAATAATAATCGCAGTAATAGTGGGATGAAGAGTTATCAAGGAGAGAGAGGCAAAGACTGGTTTCGTAAGTAGGCTGAGAGAATGATAAAAGCATGTGGCTCAAGCTTGAGAGAAATTGTGAAAAAATATGGAGGACACACAAGCATGACTAATTTTTATTGATGAGATATTCTCCAGTTCTCCCTTCCTTCTGATTTTCTTTGTCTTGTTTTTTTTCCCCAGATGGAATTTCTTTGTTGAAATCTCTACATTTACTACCCTATTTCTTATTTCTTTAACACAATTCTAAGTATTAAAAATACTCTTAACTATGGACACACTCCAGTCTAAATCAAGAAAATGTAGGTAATGCAGTACAACTCCATAGTAGCCACATAGCTAAACTTCAATTCCCCTTGGAAATATGTGCCTTGGTACAGTGTTGACCACAAGATGCCTCACCAGACCAAACTCATTTTACCGTTGAGAAACCATTCTCCTAGTCACGTGTGGAGACATGAATGTGGGCCTGAAGCTCACAGCACCTGCACATAAAGACGACATACTTTAGCATGAGGCTACGCATATTAATAAGATGAAGAATAATGATAATAACTAATGAGAACCGATGAAGATGATGTAATGGAGGGAAAAATACAGCTATAAGGATTTGTGAGGATAATCAATGAGGTGATTTGGTAGGGCTAAATATTTCGTAATTTGTTTGTGTCGCTATATCATGGCTTCCTTCAGAAATACCATAGTGGCTTTCCTCTCAGCATTTTGGAGGTTACCATCTATACCAGTGGTTCTCAACACGCAGTGAGGGGAGAGGAGGAGCAACAATTCTGCTCCTCAGGGGACAGTTGATAATGTCTGGAGACTTTTCTGGTTGTCACAGCTTGGGGAAATGGTCCTAATGGCATCCAGTGGGTAGAGGCCAGGGATGATACCGAGCATCCTATAATTCACAGGACAGCCCCCATGACAAAATATTATCAGGCTCAAAATGTCAACAGTGCCAAGGTCGAGAAAAACTGCTCTGCATTAACCCTGTGTGGTTCTGCTTCCGCAGTCAGTCATTTAGCATTTTATTGTGCATCACACTCTGTCCACAATCCCTGCTCAATGGAGAGCACATCATTGTATGAAACATAGTCGGCCTCCTCATGAGGGTCACAGTGTCACCCAGCATATAATACGCAAAACACAAGTGATAAGTACAATTACGGTGACTCTTTTTTTTAATGTTGCATGAATACAGAAAGGGAGAGATCATTCATTGCTCACATGGCAGAGATATGGGAAATCTTCAGGCATGAGTAGGCATTTGAATAAGGTTTTGAAGACTGAGGAACTATGGCTACATTATGTAAGTATTATATGACTACACAAAAAAGGATTTCCTCTCAACAACATAAACACTTAAAACACCAAGTTTCTCTCATTTATATTGCAATGAGAAAACACATATGAACAAAATTTCTATTCCTGTTATTTCTGTTGTATAAGAGAAAAGACACATGGAGATGTCCTAAATTATTCAATATGTCACCTTGGAATTCCCTACTCTCCGTTGGCCCAAGGGACCCTTACTGATGATCTTGAACTACATTCAGGAGCATTTGAAATCCACCTGACCAAAAGGTGATTTTTGCACTTCTGTGTTAAATCCGATCAGCCAAGGAATGCATCCCTAATTTTCAATCAGCTGCAGCAGTTCCATTGAGAGAACAAAGTCTACACACAGGTGGCCTGGCTTATGCACGAATTTCTTGTACATTTGATCTTTATGAGAATACCAAGAGTATATTTTAATTTTCATTTGAGGGAACTGAATAACCTACATGTTTACTTGCATTGGCATTATGTTTACGGAAACAAGATTAAGACATTCCAGTCTCCTCACTAGATAAAAATAGCATGTGCATGCTTTGGAAACAGTAAGATTCAAATGGAATAATAAGCCAGAGGTCAATCACACGGAGACTCATCCAAGAGAGCACTCTAAATTAAAGATTTGTGGGAAAGGGAATCAAAAACTCCTCTTTTGTTGGAGATCTTTTAATCATTCTAGAACACAAGCTGTCTTTCTGAAAGTATATATTTGAATAATCTCAGCAGCGATGGAAAACATAATAAAGCATATTCTCCCATTGATGCTGACGTGCTAAAGATCTCCTTCTCTAATCATAGCATTTATGTGTTTTATAAATATGGACAGACATTATGAGCTATAACTCAAATATACATTTGTAAAAAGGAAAAGGTTAAACCGTACATATTTAATAACGTCTTATAAGATTGCATGTGTTTCTTGTTTTATGAACCGCATTGTTCAATATCTTACAAGCTGCACTTTAATCCCAATAACATTTTTTTAAGTGGAAATGACATTAGGACTTGAAGTGGCACAGCAGACCTGGCCCCCCTATGCTGGTGCGTCAGCTGTTTCTAACCTGCCGATACAGATCTGCATTCGAGTGTCGCAACCCGGGTCACCCAGTGCTCGGGTTGCTACCTATGAAAAGTAATAACTCTCCCAACCGCCTGGCCAGATAAATATCTGATTAAAGAGGGGTCGAAATGAATCTGAAGATGGCGTGTCCGCACCGAGACGTAAAACTGCTGTCGCTCTGGGCTTCCAGCAAGGCTGGGGGAAGACTGGAGAATGAATGTAGGCCACACAGAAAAGGAAGCCGGCCCCGGCAAAGTGATGGAGTCTCAAACTGTCCAACTTTTCAGTTGTGTGTTTTTTAGATGTTAAATGTGGTTCAGAAGATTAAAGTCTTCATTTTAGGCAAAGAAAGGAAATAATGTTTCCTGTCCCATTTGCCAAGCTAAGTGAACAACTGTTCCTGCACAATTAGAATTGTTAATTGATTTGAAAACATAGGGCTTTGAAGGTGGAAAACTGCTGACATTATTTCAATGGGGAAATGCACTCCTGAGAGAGAGCACTGCAGTACAATTTCTCTCCTTGTTTTGTTGAATATACATCTATAAAAACACTGTGAATCATGCAGTAAAAACTGCTGTGCTGATATCATAAATCTCTGATAATAAAAATTTCATTGTTGAAACAATAAAATAGACTTTTATTATAACACAGAGTATCCACCTAAACATTGTCCTTTTAGCTTCTTCGAGTTAAATGTATGCACAGTTTTACAGTCTATAAACAGATCTGGAATAAAAGTTAATAAATGTCAAAATTTGCATTTCAAAAAATTCTTGCTGCATTTTAGGGAAGATCAATCTATGAACCTTTCAACATTATGTCAAATGAAATGCTAATTGTACCTTTAGGAATTTCAGAGACAGTGACAAGAAACTAAATGCTCTGTTCCTTTGCATCAGCAAGTCGAGGATAATTGTATATCTACTCTTGTGAACTTCTAAGAAAAAAAAAGAAAAAAAAACTAAGAAAAAAGGGTTTTCTATTCTTTAACTCAGGAGGGTAAACTCTTTCAGCCACCCTCCATCAATCTACCTTCAAATAAAGTGTGTTAACATGTTGACAGTGGACAAATCACACAGTGCTGCATTTATTCATTTTATAATAGGTTTGTCAAATGAGCTTCAGTTAAAGAGATTTAGGAGTAAGAAAAATTTTCAGCCAGAAATAACCGACTTATTCCATTCAAAGTGATGTAAGGTATAAAGGGGGTACTTCTTAAAAGCCTAATCTTTATTAAAACGCACAATTTTTGAAGGCTAAGTCACAAAAATAAATATCAGGAGCCCAAAAAGTGCTTTTATTTTCTCTACCCTTAAGATAAAGAACTAATACATCCCTTCTCCTTTCTGTAATAAATCGTAGCACTGAATCTCTAAGAGATACAAATTATCCTCTATACTGTCTTACAAGTGTGAGTATAGATTGAGCCAATGAGCAATGCTATCTAGAAAATAGCACTTAGCGTAAGGTTTGTGCCATTTTTTTGAACATTATCCTATTTGTGGCACTGCCTTCATTTCGGAGTCAGGCTGCTGAAATATTTGGTACACCACCCGAGCAGTGAAAAACGAAGGGCCGTGCAACTGAAAAGCGGCTCAGGCTGTTAACCTGCAGTGTTTGGTCACCTATCACCACTTTAAAAGTAAAATAGGCATTTTCACCTTCTTCAAAGACCGTTATAGATAGTGTTGAGTCAAAAGCCAAGACTGTTTGCCTCCACATTCCTGGATTTCTGCGTTGTCTATTGATATGTATTAGGAATATGAAGCAAAAGCGCTTCAAACGTTTAAAAGACTTCATTTACAAAGTATATTACACAGGGCCATTTTCAGGCTCGCCCCGGACAGCCGATTTGTAATCCTGCTGCTCGTAGGAAAGAAAAACACCGAGCATTCTCACACCACAGCCACGATTCGATTTAATAAATCCTGTGTTTTAAAAAATTCAGATGGAAATAATACATATTTCTTGCTCTACTAGACGACTCCACTTTGTCTTACACAAACCCTAAATTGCCTAAAACATATTTTCTGTCTGAATTTACTCCACAGATTTTTCACTTAGTTCGTGAATATATTGTATTTCTAATCCTGTTAATCCTTAACAAAACTTGGAATTCTCTGCAAGCCAACAAAAATAAAAATAAAAATATATTTAATGAAAATATGCAAAGGCATTAGCAGAGACATTAATAAACATTATCACGAAAGGGCAGCTTCAACTTACTTCAGACGTCAATAATTTCTGCGTAGTGAGCCACTCTCCGTGATGACCCATTGTGAGCGTCCTCTCGCACACGTGACTTGCATGATTGGAGATGGATTCTATTTAATTCATGGGTATAAAGCAGCACACCTTTAGCAGTAATGAAACAATAGGGGGTAAAAGAGTCTACGTCCGTTTAAAAAGAAAGTTTAATATACAAAAGTGGTTCTCAGGCAGATACATTACAAAAAGTTGGTCCAGTGCTAAGAAAACGGCAACGTGATATTCTATAGGTCATGATGTTGTACAGAAATTTCCCAACTCTCTCTAATATGTACAATTCCCAAAATAAGTGCAGAACTTGCAGCTATTCTGAGAACCCTTGGAGCAAATTTCTCTAGACAAGCTTTGTTATTAATCATCCTAATTTTGCTCATGTTGTGTTACATTGGGGAAAAATAGTTGTCCAATGGACAAGTACACTCCTAAACAAAATGCTCATCTTTTTCTTAAGAGTCAAAACGGAAGGCTAATAAAGACCATTTAAAATAAAAGGGCCCATTACTCCTCAGTTTTATATGAGCTTACATGCTTTCATTGTGCAGAGTGTGTTATTAATTTCACATGCCAGATTCATAGGTTTCTGCAATATCAGGTTTGATGTATTCATTATCGGCACTCAGTACATTAATTCACGCTGAAGTCCGGTAAATCAAAATTATACCATCTGGCTTCCTGTTCTTAATGATGAATTTGATGTAGGGGTGATTAAGATTGTTAGGCTTTTGAATTTTAATGTAAAAATTAGGGGATTAAAAAGGCATTTAGAAATGACCAATAGTTAGAATAAACTTACTGACAGGATCTAATTTGTGTACTTGCTAGTAAAGCTCCATTTTAATTAGCAGCCACAGTCTTTCAGCACAAGCTCAAAGAGACAGAAGTTTAGTGATTAAGAAGATGAAGCTGTTAAATTGATAAATTGACCTTGAAATACTTGTAACTGTGGGGGACGGCCCAGTAACTCAAATTGTTATTGTGTTGCATTGCCACATAGGGAACTGAGTCCAAGAGTGACCCCAGACACAAAATTTTGCTGTTCCCTTCTTCTTCTTTCTTTTTTTAGGGGAGTTGATTCACCATCTTCACCTTGGGGGGAGGGGCTGAGGAGCAGAGATAAACAAATACAAAAGCCTGCAGACCTGTGCGTTGGCCCTGGAACAGTGGGAAGGTGAAAATTCCGTCATTGTTTCAGAACTCCTTGACAGGTGCTATTTGAATACTATATCTAAACTTGAAAGCATCCTATAGGTCTTCTTGGTTTCCTGATGGAATGATGCTGTACCCATACGGTGAGATCCTCAAGCAGTGAATTCACTCAGGAAATCTGGGGCACAGCCACCAACATTCTCCCTCCAGCACCATATTTAAGAAAAAAAAATATGGAAATGGAAGAATTCTAAATATCTGCAACACAGAGCATGTATATAACACACAGGCATTGTACTCAAGCTTGACATGAGACTTCTTTTAATTGAAAGACCAATCTGACATGGATGTTCCTTTGACAGTTAAAATTACCTCTGATTTTAACAAAAGCATTTGAAATGTTACACCGAACTCATTACACCTTTTCTGCATAAAGAAGTTTAATAGTTAAAACAAGTTAAGGAAGAATAGACTCTTAATGTAAAATATTATTAGAATAATATAAAGAAACATCCTCATTTTTTTTCCCTAAGACATAAAGCTAAAAGTGCAAGAAGCCATACAATGGGAAAGTAAGGTTGAAAATGAAATTATTTCCTGAGAAGAAAAAAAAATGTACTACCCTGTGCGGTCTCATAAAATGTGATGCTTTAGTTCCTATGAAATTAATAAATGTAGTCACTAATGCACTGAAATAAAATACAGTCAGAATGACTTACATCAGAAAACAAGTACATCTGTATATATCAACAATTTGAAGGATTCTGATTCCTGGCAAGTCAAGGAATATTTTAAATCTTATATTTTAGAGGAAATCGAATCTTGACTAACCACTGCAATTTATGTCATTTTAAATAAGATATATTTGAATAAGTATATTTTTCATGCCCTAAAAAGACTGATGTCTTCTTTTATAAGCTCATCCTGTGACACACTTGAGTAGGTAGGTATATTGATTTTTTTTTCTTTTTCTGATGGCAATGAAGTGTAAATGGAAAATATCAGACTTGGCAATCACTTAAACCATGTGAAAATTTCAGAGTGAAGGCTATTAGAGTCACTTTGTGATCTCCCCAGATGACCAGAGTGGGGGGAGGAAAAAAAAACATTTCTACGTTTCTTCAGATCCTTTGTGTGACAGCTAAGGAGAATAACATTCTTTCTAATACGCCAGTTTTCATCTCTAGTGGAGAATAACCTCAGTGCTTTCTTATGTCACTGGCTGAGAGAAGACGAAAGACCCAGCCTTGTGTAAATGGCTTTGTCTAACCATCAGTCTTTAGCTCTGCATGGCAGCTGTACTATTGACATTAGCTTGTGCACTGGGTGAAATTGAAGTGAGTTAAATGTGACCTTGGCTTAGTTGTTGAAGTAGAAATGAACTCTACTGGGAGTGAAAAAAAATAAGACCAGTTTCTCTAACTTCATTTTTTCTTTAATGAGTTTAACAGCACTCTTAGGATTTGATACATTTTATAAAAACGCTTTTATTTCCTTTTCTATTATGCACTGTGTAATCAGCATTTAGTAAGGTTAGCTTGCCCTTTTGTTATGAAATTCTTGTTTCAGGTATTTATATGCCACATCCTAAAAAAAAAATGGCACATTTATTTCCCTTTCCCCCCTTATTGATCACAGCCCTTACAAAGGGATGGAAGGTTTTCATGCATACACGTTCATCGACTTGAATAATGAACACCAGGCCGCTGAAAGAGTGTAAATGCCCGGTGTTTCTGATGACATTGCATTGTCCACTAGGCTACATGTGCATCCACTAAATACCCTGCTGGTAAATCATGTGCAGTGAACAAGTCAGGCTGCAGGTGGGCGGGAGGTGCTAGAACATGTCTAAGGCTACAGCTCCTTTGTTTTCAGATGCAATATAACACAGCGTGTACATCAAAAGAACACAGAATTGATGATATTGTTTAGGTGGAGACTATTCAGAACGTCCTTGAAGCTTCATTTCTATTTCGAACAGTCCTCACTCATATACCACTTATACGTTAATGACACGTTTCTGTGTAGAGATGCGTTTGTGTGTGTGTATATATATGTGTACAGGGGAGTGTGATATGTGCACCCATATATGTGTTATTTTAGATTATAATAATGATACATGAGTGACAAATTAGATTCTTCAAGTTCAGTTTCTGTCTTCAAATTTATTACAAAGAAGCTCACGATGAGAATATTTTAATTAGCCTATCTAATCGAACTTGAGCAAACACAGTCTGAACTCCTTATTCTTTACAGTTCATATTTCACCCAAAATGCTCTTCTCCCACTGCGCTGTGGTGGTATCACCGTTGGGTGTTAATGGAACCTGCACTTTTGGCTTCTTTATTTAATCATCTTTACACTAGTTTAATGCTCTGGTTTTCTTTTCTGATTGTTTTGGGTAGAGTAATTGTGCCTCCAAAATATCCGCATTCTAATCCCCAGAATATGTTACCAAAGATAGCAAAAGGATGTGCAAATGTAGTCAAGATAAGGATCCTGAGCTAAGGAAATTATCCTGGATTATCTGGGTGCACCCAGTGTAATCATAAAGTTACTCATCAGAGAGAGACTGGAGGTCAGGGTCAGAGACCCGGATGTGACAGCAGAAGCAGAGGTCAGAGCAAAGCAGTGCGCTGAGCCAAGACATGCATGGAGGCTCTAGAACCTGACAAGGACCAAGAGGGGCATGGATTCTCACTTTGAGTTTCCAGAAGAAATACAGTCTGGTGAAAATATTTTTAGACTTCTGACCCTCAGAATGAGTACGAAAATAAAGTTGTGTTGTTTTAAACCACTAAGTTTGTGGTAGTTTCCTACAACACCATGGGGAAACGAATATATTGATGCGAGCACATTTCAGTGTCTGTACATCATCATAAATGCTATGGCACCGTTATCAATTATTTAAGCAATTTCTCTATCACTTCCTGTTTTCTCATCTTTTAACTTTTGTGTTCGAGTAAGTATAACATTGATGTTTATCATGTTCAGGAAGAGTTCAGCAATATTATGGATTTCAAAAAAGGAATCAGAGCAGTCTTCAGAAGTAGATGACACACTGGGAAGCTTGCAGGCAACTCTGCATGAAAAGAAAACGTTGTGACCACCTGCAGGAGCCAACATGGTAGGCCAGAGAAGTGGAAAGGTCTCCGCTTGGATGAAATGTTGTGAGAAGACACCATGATGGAGAGCTGGCCAGATGCCAGTGCTTCAGAGTAGAGGGTCAGATTTGGTTACAGGGAGGGCTTGTAGGCAAATCAGAAGGAGCACGGAGCCAGGAGCTTTGTGATTGACCTCTGCCTAAAGGCAGCTGACTCACACAAGGGCCACCCAGGGCCAAAAGAGAAGTGTAAGCATGAATGTCAAGGCTAGAACTGGAGAGAATTTCTGTGCTTCTCCAGGTATTTGTCCAGAGAGTATATTATGAACTTGAGGATAAAAATGCCCAGTGTGTTTTATACACTTCCCTCGGGCTATGCATATCTTTGGAGTGCATATAATTCTCAGACCCTGCTCAGGCTAGATCAGCCACACTCTTCCTCCCTGCCTCTGCTGAGGAGTGCAGGCTCAGCACGGTGCCTTGGCATGACGGACTGAGCAAGAACTTTGGACTTTTAGGGCGGACGCACCCAACAGTGCCCCTCCAACAGTGCCCCTTTGGGAGTGTACACGCTTGAAAAGTCAGTTACGTAACCTCTCTGCACCTCACTTTTCTCTACCACAAAGGAGGCTCATCATGCCTGCTTGATAAGATTCTTATGGGGGTTACAAGAGAAAAGGTAAGAAAAGTATTTAACAGTGCCTGGCATGCAGGAAATGCTCAGTAAGTATGAGTTTCTGTCATTTCTCCTAGGTCTCAGTTAAAGGTGAAGGACGATGAGCATTCCCAATTACCAGTGTGGCCTGAGGTTGGCTATTTGTCCATACATACCTTATCTTTAAAAAATTTTTAAAGTCTATTTATTTTGAGAGACAGAGAACGTAAGTCAGGGGAGGCGCAGAGAGAGAGGGAGACAGAGAATCTGAAGCAGGCTCCACACTGCCAGTGAGGAGCCTGATGTGGGGCTCGAACCCACAAACCGTGAGATCATGACCTGAGCCCAAACCAAGGTCAGACGCTTAACCGACTGAGCCACCCAGGCACCACATACATACTTTATCTTGAATTTATCTTCAGCTTTCCACAGTCTTTATTCAACTTGCTTCCTCCCTCATCATCATCTCCATTTATTTAGTGTTCTGGAGACCTACTAACCATACTTCATATTGCCCAATTCTTTCCCAGAATCATTAGAACAGAACTACATTTACAGCATTGTTAATTACTGTTCTTCAATTCCATTTATGGAGGGGAGAAAAGAGATCATATTTATTTGATATTTGTTTCATGCTGGATACATGCCATGTATTTTCACACACACTAAAATATCATATGCATATATTATATATGTAATCCCTTTATGTAAAAAAATACATACTATGCATATTTATGTGGCATTTAAAATGGTAGATAAATAAGTTATACTACTGTGTGACCAGACCACATACTCTTTTTGGTATTTTCATAGAATCTTACTAGTTACTCTACAGGTAGAAAAGTAAAAAATCAATAAATAAAATATAAAATAATGAAATCCTTTCTGAAAATTAATTAGAATAAGTTGATTGTAGAATGGTTTTAGGAAAGGAAATGCATTACTAGAGTGCCGGGATATCAAAGACATGAGTTTAAAATGAAACCACATATAACTCGTGTAGTCATTTCAACATTAGGCTGACATAATTTGGATACTCATTTATCATGCAGGTGATAGGAATGAAAAATTTTCAACTGCTCTGTGTGTGTGTGTGTGTGTAGTGCAAAGGATCACTATAATGATGAACCCTACCCCTAGAGAGCATATGTGTGGGTATAGAGGGAGCTATGAAAATAACTCAGAGGCTTTTCAAATTGTACCCCATCCAGATTTTGATGAATTCTTTCAAGAGAAGAAAGATCTGCTCTCTCATTGAGGAACACACACACACACACACACACACACACACACAGAGAGAGAGAGAGAGAGAGAGAAAGAGAGAGAGAGAGAGAGAAAGAGAGAGAGAGAGAGAGAAATGCTTCAAATTATATTCCACCCCAATAGAAATGGTAAAATGGTCTTTCTGGAGGCGCCTGCCCTTCTAGTGTTGAGAATAGTTTCCAGGAGATGAGTCACTGATGAAGTATGTTGGCATCTTGCTGATGTGCTAGTAGAGAAAGCTGGCTGGGAACCACTTTGGTAGCCAAGCATTCTTAAATTCTTAAAATTGCCCATGAAATCATAATTATGGGTTGGGGTAAAAGGTGTTCCTTTAACATACATACAGTAATGTGTAACATAACAGTGCCATTACAGACACATCTATTAAAAATATATAAATACAAACTTTTAAGCATCAAGTAGAGATTAAACACACACACACATACACACACACACACAGATACAGACAGAGATATAGACAGAGATAAAAGTTCAATGACTCAGGGACCATAGTGGCTACTTTTATGCATACATCTTACATTTCTTTTATTAGTTTTATTCTGCCTTGGCAAGCTAGTATCACCCTCGTATTTTGGGTAAAAAGAATGACTGACTTGCCTAGTTCATATAGCTATAAGGTGGCAGAAAGAAGAAACTGCTTCTAGGATTGTGATTCATTATACTGTGTTTTAGAAGTTACATGGAAATTGGGACATCTGGGTGGCTCGGTTGGTTAGGCAAATAACTCTGGATCTCAGCTCAGGTTATGATCTCGGGGTTCCGTGGATCGAGCCCCACATCCAGCTGCATGCTGGCAGTGGAAACTACCACCCTCTCTGGTAGTTTGGGATTCTCTCTCTCTCCCTCTCTCTCTCTGCCCCTCTCCCGTTCATGCGCTCTCTCTCTCTTTCCAAAAATAAATAAATACATTTAAAAAAACTGTTAAAAAAAAAAGAAGTTACCTGGAAAACCTTAAAGAGAAATTGGGAATGGATAGACTGCCAAGGAACAGACACGGGTGGAAAGCCCAGCCTCAAAAACAGCGAGATATCCCAAGAGAAGGAAGAGCAACCACATGTGTAAATCTAGCAAAAAGTGAATAGAACAGGATACAGAGAGAGCAGGGAAAAAGACAAACTAGAAAGAATAGAATATGGAAATCTAGGCATGCTGCAGTCAGCATTAGGAAAATGTTCTAGTTTTGGAGTGGGCTGCTGGGTTTAAACCCAACTTTATGGCAGCCTGGGTCAACTCACAGTCTCTAGATCTTTCTTCCTTGTGTACAAAACAAGGATAATAAGGCACCCCTATCTGAGAACAAAGGACTTTATCACAGTACCTGGTACACAATGAACATTTAATAAATAGTACTTCCGTGGCTGTTAAGCAGCAGAAAAATCTGTCTCTCAAGCACAGACACACCTGCAGTTCCTTGAGTAAGGCTCAGTAGGAAGAATTTTGGTACAAGGTTTAAGAAAAAGGCAAAGACTCAGTCTCTTAAACTGGGTGCATCGAGTTTGACCTGATGTCAAGTCAGCAGAACAACTAAACTGGGGCATCCTTCCTGCAAAGGTGAGTGGTCCCAGGACTTGTGGGTGAACCTTACCTGTTTAGAGGGTCAAATGGTCTCAAATGTGGGCTCTGCAGGATAACAGGGCTAGGAAGGGATCATACTATCGCTGAAAGTATAGGACTCTGGGCTACTTCTCTCAAAAGATTTTGGAAAATAACCTAACTGAAAATTCTACTTTAACCAAATTTCAGTACTTGTTAGTGTCAGAGAAATAGTGCTGTGTTTCTTGCTTCGGGTCCTACTTTCCAAATATATGAAAATTGGTACTTCTGGGGAAAAAATCCTTCTGTAACAGCTAGGTGAGTCATCCTACCGTCTGGGTGGTGGTGGTTATAGCATGGCAAAGGTTCTGTCACACTGAGGGTCTGAACTGAATGGAAGCTCTCACTGGAATGTGGAGGGTTTACCTGAGGAAGATGCTAAAGGGCTCCCCAGACCTGCAGCTACCAGGTCAATGACCACAGTGTCCTCCTGGTACGGTTGTCATACCTATTCCAATCTGTTTTTATTTTTCCTTAGTTATTATCAAGTTCTTTAAAAACTTTTTTTTATTGTTTATTTATTTTTCAGGGAGAGAAAGAGAGAAAGACAGTCAGTCAGCAGGGGAGGGGCAGAGAGAGAGAGGGAGACAGAATCTGAAGCAGGTGCCAGGCTCTGAGCTGTCAGCACAGAGCCTGACCCGGGGCTCGAACTCACAAATCCCGAGAGCATGACCTGAGCTAAAGTCAGACACTTAACCGACTGAGCCACCCAGGCGTCCCAGTTATTACCAGGTTCTAATGCACCAAATAATTTTGTTTGCATTTTTGCCTATCTTTTCCCACTGGAATATAAGCATCGCACGGGCAGGGTCCTTGTTGCTGCGTTCACTCATATGGATGTCTAGCTCCACAGGAGAATGGCTGAACAGAAGAGGCACTCAGCCAAGCTGTGTGACTGGCTGACTGACCAAACGGTTTAATAATGACGTTCTCCTTGTGAATGATATCTGCCCAGGGGTTTTGTTCTAACTCTAAAGGCTTTTGTGACTCTGACCTCATTAAAAAATTTTTTTTTAATTTTTGCATTAATTTCAGACTGAGAAAAATGTTGCAGATGCGGTACAAAGAATTATGGCATATCCTTCACCCGTATTCCCTAAATGTTAGCATTTATCATGTGTGCCTTGTCATGGTATCTCTCTGTCTCTCTTGTGTACGCACACAGGCACACATACACACAGGCACACACACACACACACACACACACATTTATTAGTTTTAGCAACACTTCAGAAAACTTGTGGACATCAGGCCTCTTTACCCCTAAATATTTCCCTGTATATTTCCTAAAATAAAGACTATAACCACGGTATAATTATCAAAAACATAAAATTAATAGTGACACAATGTGATTTCTAATATACGACATTTATTCAGATTTCATCATTTCATAACTAATGAGCTATGTAGCATTTGCTTTTTTATTTCTCAGACCTAGGATCCAAGATCTTACATAAAATTGTCTCGTGTCTCTTTAGTCTCCTTTGATCTGTAATGATCTATCAGAAATTCTTTATTGTTTTTGAAGCATGCTGTTATTTTGTAGTGTCCCTCAATTTGGGTTTGTCTGATGTGTACCTCTGATTGGATTCAGGCAATGCATTTTTGGTAAGAATATCTTAAAGGCAAACTTTTGTCTCTCTCATTGCATTCTGTCAGAAGGCTCAGGGCGCCTGGGTGGCTGAGTCAGTTGAGCATTAAACTCTTGGTTTCGGCTCAGGTCATTATCTCATTGTTTGTGGTTCAAGGCCCATATTGTGCTCTGTGCTGGCAGTGTGGAGCCTGCTTGGGATTCTCTCCCTCTGACACTCTCTCTCTCTCTCTCTCTCTCTCTCTCAAAAGAAATAAACACTAAAAAAAGAAGCTTTTTGTTCCCTACTCGTGATGTTAACACTGATTACTTGGTTATGATGGAGTCTACTAGGTTTCACTACTAAAATGTTCTTATTTGTCCCTTTGTAATTAGTAAGTACTTTGAGAGGAAATAATATGAGAGTCTCTAAATACCCTCTTACTCATAACACTGTCATGCTCATTTTTGGGAAGTTTCTATGTATGTGCCCCTCTGTGAAAGTTTTAACCGAAAGCTGGTTTCTAGATATCTGGACTTAGTGATCTAAGAATAAATTGTCCCTTGACTCACCATTTATAGAAAGTAACTTGCCTTGTTACCTCACCCATCTTCTTCACGTTATGGGTGAAAAATCTGAAGTATATCTTAGAGTGATTTTCACAAGGGCAGAAATTTTCAAGAATATCATTCATAAAAAAGGAACACTATTCACGATACCAGATAATTGGGTCTCATAGAAGCAAATACTTTTGTTTGTACAAAAATATTGCTTTGATTCTTGAGTAAATATTAAATAAAATTCTGAATTTGAGTAATTCATTTGGAGACAAAGTTGTAGAAGAGAGATGAATCCATCAAAAAAGGTTTTTTTTTTCTTTTTCTCTTTAAAGATTTTAACTTTAAGTAATCTCTACACCAGGGGCACCTGGATGGCTCAGTCAGTTAAGTGCCGAACTTCGCTCACATCGTGATCTCACAGTTCATGGGTTCAAACGCTGCCGTTGGGCTCTGTGCTGACAGCTCAGAGCCTGGAGCCTGCTTCAGACTCTGGGTCTCCCTCTCTCTTCCCCTCAACCTGCTCATGTTCTGTCTTTCTCTCTCTGTCAAAAATAAATAAGCATTAAAAAAATTTTTTAAATTAATCTCTACACCCAATGTGGGGCTCGAACTCACAACCCCAAAATCAAGAGTCACATGCTCTACCAACTGAGCCAGGCAGGCACTGCAAAATCAAAAAAGTCTTAAGGTACATTCCCAAACATTCCTTTTTCTTACTGTTACTCTGAAAGAGCAATCAAAGAAGGAAACTGTCATTGGCATAACTGCTTAGGCACAAGAGGAAAACATAGGTGCATGGGCTGTTTGATGGAAAACCATTTACCAGTCAAATATTGAAAGATATGCGGAAATCCCCGGTGAGAGTAAAAATCTAGAGTTCTCATAGGAGAACTCTATATGTATATAAATAAATAAAATTTTACGTAAATAAAATTTATATTCAAATTGCCCAAGGGGCGCCTGGGTGGCTCAGTCGGTTAAGCGTCTGACTTCAGCTCAGGTCATGATCTCGCGGTCTGTGAGTTCGAGCCCCACGTCAGGCTCTTGTGCTGACAGCTCAGATCCGGGAGCCTGCTTTAGATCCTGTGTCTTCCTCTCTCTGTGCCCCTCCCCCACTCACTCTCTGTCTCTCTCCAAAATAAATAAGCATTAAAAAAAATTAAAAATATGGTTATATTCAAATTTCCCATGATTAGTCAAACACTGAGCTAAATAAGGCAGAAATTAGCTTACGCTTTACCGACTGAATTCTCTCCCTCCAGTTCTCTGCATAGTTGCCTTCTGGCATATCATCCTAGATCTGAAACTTACATCCTTAGCTCTGAAATAGGCAAGCTCTTTCTCTGCGCCTTGGTTTCCTCACAATTCAAATGGAGGTGTTAGTAATAGTATCCACATAGTGAAGTCAGAGTGAGGAATTAATGAGTTCGTGTACATAACGTTCTTAGAACAGCACCTAGAACAGATCAATGCTATGTACAGGTTCACCAGTATAATTATCAAGTTAGTATGATGGGAGTTTAAGACCACCCCCAAATTTGATCTCACTAGAAGCACTCCCAGGATTTAGCATATAGGCAGAACTATGGCTGTAATTTATGAAAATGAAAGGGCACACAGCAAAATCAACAAATGGAAAAGGTACTTTGAGCAAAGCCCAGAAGAAACTAGACACAAGCTTCCAGGAATCCTCTTTCAGCTGAGTAACACAGGACATACTTAAGTCCTGCAGGTATGAGTTGTGATAAGATGTGTGAAGTGTTAGCTATCAGGGAAGCTAATTTGAAACTCAGAGCTCAGGGTTTTATTGGGAGCTGATCAGATGGGGCACCTTCTGCCTAGCATGTACCAAAATCCCGGACTCCCAAAAGGAAATCAAGTTTCCAGCATAAACAATATTGTTTGCACAAACTGTTCAAGCAGAGTGAGCACTTTGATCAGTTACTGGTGTTGGAAACCCTCTCAATGTCCAGCTTCTCAGATGCCAGCCAAGAGCCAGCCTTGCAAACAGGATTTTCTAAGGATAGCAGGCCTGCATGTTAATTCTTTTCTGCACAATTAGTACTTGCTATAAGGATCCTTGCTCAACACTTAACTAGTCACTTCCCAGTGGAAAAATAATTGCCTTAGAAACATAAATCAAATTGGGTGATAGGTACCAAAATCAAAATCAATTGCACACTACCAGGTGTTACTTCTAGACAATGACTTCCTGCAAATATTTTCCATGTACAATAAGATAAAGGCAATATAATGATTACCTTCTGCCACAACAACATAAGGCACCTTTAAGGAAAAGATAGGTTGTATTTACAAGCTGCTTGAATTTAATTCTTTAGTCTCTTGCTCTTACCTATCCAATTTTCCACTTATTCTTTCCACATCCAACTTAAAAACAGGCTTAATGTAGAACTCTGAACAGCTAATTGTCAAATGTGTTCAGATTAGAGAGGTGAGTAAGATAAGGCCTCCGATATCAATAATAACAATGGAAGTGCTACAGGACCATTTGGAATCTGCAGGGGCAGAAGACTAAAGCATCGATATGTGATAATGCAGTTACTGAGAAACATTCACTAATAATCTCCAAGCAGAGAACCCAACGGTTGCTTATGTGATGGCATAAAGAAGGGAGCATATTATTACTTAATTCTAAAAGACGTATGTGGTCAGATCAGCTCATTGAGCATTTATATGATGCCAAATTTGGACTAGGCTATGATGTTCTGATCTGAAGGGGTTTACAGTCTCTGAGGGAAACAGATATGTGATTTGAATAAAATTCAGTAAGGTTTAATAAAAATACATGGTAAAAATACTACTGAAAAGTCTCAGCAGAGAAGTTCCAAATTAGGGTATTTTGCTTTGTGAGCTTGAAAAAGTCATTGAACCTCTCTGGGTTCAAGCTTCTCCATTTGAGATATTATACAATTGTGTTCAGATTGTAAGATTTCAATTAAGAAAAAGTTTTGTTCCACTTCTTTAAGTTTTTAAGGGTGGTGAGGGTAGATGAGGTGACTATGATGTACCATATCATTTATCAAAAATAATTATCAAAATTAATCTTAAGATCCTAGGACATTTGAAATTTTAAGAATATTTTCACTTAATAAATTTCACTCTGGAAAATTGTTCCTTTAACCTTAGGATTATTCTAAAAGTAATATGATCGCCTATATCGAGGTGAATGTCAATGGCAAGGGTGGAAAAGATTGTGATTTTTTTTTCCATTGGAATATAAAGTAAAAATTTTTCCAAAATCAATTTTTCTTCCCTGCTTCATTCAAAACTATGGGAATAGCAAGTTGGTTTCTGATCTGTAGAAGACCTGGCAAGTACCACCAAGGTAAAGTAGGAATCCTTAAATCACTGACCGCAAACTTTATTGGGAAAGTCATTTAACAATTATAAACTCATTAGCATAGAGTTTAAACAGAAGCTCCAAAACATCTCACACAGCATTTAAATATGTAACAAAGCATCCTAGCTGGACAGAATTTTTGCCTTGTAGGTTAAGAAATCATAAGATGTCTAGAAAGCCCAGAGTAAGGCTCAGAGAATTGATATATGGGTATTAATTAGGTGTACAGAAAGTGTGAGGCCAATGAAAGGGGTTACTGTTTTTATCCTGGAACAGAAATTAAGAGGGGGCAATTATGCAACAAAAGATTATGCTTATTATGTAGTAAAGTTTTATAGACCATATCTCCTGAATTTACCAACTACACATAAGCTGAGATTGAATAAAATTATGCTTTTTTAAAAGCCACATGGTAGCACCTGGTAAGGGATCGAATCACAGGGCATTCCAACTTGGATTCCTTTCTAACTATGGTAGGGATGCTATAAAGTGGACGAAAAATAGACCATCTGAAGTTAATTGGATGGCTGCCAGGAAAAAGACCACCCCCAAATTTGAAGGCAAGTGATGATTTTGCACTTCAGGCGATATTGACATTAAGGCCCATTTCATCACTAAATTTCTATGAAATTCTAACTTTAAAAATCTAGAATAATTAAAAAATCACATTAGGATATTATAATGGAAATCACTGTAAGGAAGTATTTAAGTAAGCACCTATAAAGAAGCCATAGAATCCAAAGGAGATATTTTTGAGCAAGAAAAAAAAAATGGAGATCAACTCTTTCTATTATTCGCCACTGTTTTCTTTTTTTTCAGTAAAAATGTTGTTATTGACGTGTTCTTTAGTCCTCATATCTCTCGCTAAAGGATTATTTTGGAATTGAAGTGTATTTTAGATCATCCAGAAGCACTCCTTCATGATGGTTATTGTTCAAAAATAAAGTCACAAAAACATACATTTCTTTATATCATCTTTTTAAAAATCTCATTTCCTAATATATCAGCTCAGAAACACTATGGAAGCTACTCTTCGACTATGAAGTTCCACCAACATTTTTCATGATTCCTTGCATGTTTCATGATATTCAATCTTCAAGGATGTCCTCAAGACCAATTTAAATAAATGAAATTAATTGTAGCATATTCCAAACCAACTCATATTTGAAGTTATCAAATATCTCTACTATTGAAAAGAGAACTTGGGGTACAGGATTTAGAAATTTGAAATCCAAAGTCAATAATAACAAAATGGGAAATTTAGCTAAGATAGTTCCTGTCCATTAAATTAATAAACTTCTTATATCTGCTACCTGGGATATATCCTCGTCAGCTCTACCCAGCCAAGTCTCATCAGGTATTTATGATCACATAGATAATACATTCATGGAAGACATTATCTTTGACATCATGAGGAATTACCCAATAATACATTTAAGCTGTCTTTCCAGATTGGTTATGGAATTTTATATGTCCTACATCCTTAATCCCCCAATAGTTAGCTCAGTATCATGCATCTCTTAGATAATACTCACATGAACAATTTTTCTCAGCTAAGCCAGGAAATCTTTGTTAATACTCTTGTTGTTATGTTCCTGAGTCTTAAAGGAGGGAAGAAAATAATACAAAAAAATTTAAAATAATGCTTATATCTCTGTCTTTCTTATATGACACTGCCATCCGTGTTGAGTTGGTAACCTCAAATTTTATCACTCAAATATTTCTTCATCGATGTCAGGATAAAGTTTGAAACTTCAGAGCACCTCATTCCCACAATTAGCCTACTCTCCTGGTGATACTTTCTTCTACTTTTCACATGTATCTACCTGTAACTGTTCAAATTACAAGTCACAAACAATGCGATCTTGAAATTTTAACAGAAAGGAGTAAATACGATCTTTTTGCATTGGGACAAGGTTAGAAAAGATATGTGAAAGTACATAACTCATTTTTAAAAGATCTAAGAAGAGAGACAAAGGAGCAGCACTCTACTTAAAAAAATGGTACACACACAAAGATGAGAAAAGGAATGGGCAAATATAGATGTTCTCCTGAAAATCATCCCAGAGATGTAAATATAAAATGGGCCCTGGGCAGAAAGGGAAAGACTTTCCTTGAGCTCCGGGGCCTGGTTTCCAAGGCAGGGAAATATCTAGAGATTCTGGAGGTTGAGCTATTAGTTATATGCCACAAAGAAAATTTAGGAGTGAGGCAGAAGTTCCAGGTTACGTTTGGACTGGCTTGGAATTGTTTTCTAAAGATAATCATTTCAAATAACAGATATAAATTATCTTGTATATTTATTCATATTTTGCCCCTAAATCCCCCTTAATGTTTTGTTAATTATCAAACTTTGGTTTCTGGGGCAACTAAATTATTAGCCCATGTCTATTCTTGGGACAAATGGCATCAACTCAGAGAAGTCAGGAAGAGGGGGCCTGTGAGCATGCCAGCTGCTGTAACCAGTGAGTACCAGGAAAGATTTGTAGAAATGGAGCCATTATTTGGGTGTCCCAGAAATTATTTGAGGCAAGGTGTCTGAAATAATAACAAACATACTCAAGAGACCTTGAGCTAATTGAAATTTGGTCACTAAAATAAAATTACTGCCTTACCTCAAAAAACAAATAAATAAAAAAACAAGAGCCGAGTCATCTACATAAGACTTTAAAAATCTGAACAAGTTGTTATTTATTACTTTCCATTTAGGATTTATCTGTATTCTGTTGTAATCTATAGCACAGTGAATATTCTTTTTTTATTATTAAAAAAATTTTTTTTACATTTATTTATTTTTTGAGAGACATAGAGAGACAGCACAAGTTGGGGAGGGACAGAGAGAGAAGGAGACACAGAACAGAAGCAGGCTCCAGGCTCCGAGCTGTCAGCACACAGCCCAATGTGGGGCTCGAACTCACAAACCGTGAGATCATGACCTGAGCCGAAGTCGGACGCTTAACCGACTGAGCCACCCAGGCACCCCCGCAGTGAATATTCTTAAAGCTAGAAATGTCAGAAAACTTTTTAACTCTATCATATATTTTGTTTTTAGTGTCTTAAAAAGAGATTTAAATAGCTATACAGACTGAACTTTCTGCTTTACAAATAAAAAACCTTAGATACGTTTTTTAATTCATTCTTATTTACTCCCCCTCCCCCTTATCAAAGGAAAAAGTTCATCTCTTATTCTGCAAGGTGGATGCTTCCATCTATAATATATTATGCATGGTTTCCTACTCCCTAGGGTACTGTGTGCCATCAATTATGTCCCCTGTTTCTTATTTTTTTAACTATTTATTCCCACTGAATCATAAGTCTCAGTATATAAACACATTTGTGTTTTCTCTATGAAAATAAACTATACCTACCAGACATCTATGGAACACACCACCCAGCAACAGCAGAATACACATCCATCTCAAGGACCCTTGGAACATTCTCCAGAACAGACCATATCCTGGCTGGCAAAACAAGTCTCAATAAATGTGAAGATTGAAATCATACCAACTATTGTTTCAGAACACAAAGGAATGAAGCCAGAAATCAATAACAGAAGGATAACAAGTATGTAGAAATTAAACAAGATACTCTTAATAAATGAATCAAAGAAAAATTACAAGGGAAATTAGAAAACACTTTGACATGATTGAAAATGAAACACTGCACACCAAGGATTGAATGTGCTCCTTTAGCCTGAGGTCTTCTGTTTGAGCTGTGTCTTTTATGATCAATATATAGTTAAATTGTGTATTGTTAATACAATTTTAGTTTCTACATTTTTTTAGAGAGTATAGACCATTTACATTGGTATCTATCAACTTATTCTGTGCCTCACAGGTCCACTGGATCAATTTGAGATCAACTGTGGTCAGGTTTCCATTTGTCCCTTGGCCTCCATGAGACTCCACTATGGATTGGGGACCAGGACAGTGTTTTGAGTCACTCAGTAATCATGTCAGCTGAGAATCTCTTTTCCCAGTTGAGTTAATGTGGTAAACATCCATAGGCTGATTCTGGAAAAGATGGGAAGAATATTTGCCATATACACTTGTAGGTGTAGTAGGGTTCTTACTTAAGGGGACCCTATCTTTCCTTTAATCAATTCTCTGAGTCAGAAAACTAGCTCAGTTATGAAACTTGTTGAAGGACCCTGATTTTCCATTGCAACAGTTGACTTCACCATACACCTTGCAAGTTCTCAATATTTTTCTGGTTACACAAGTCAAGTGGTACCCTTGACTCCTTACTTACGTAATTCCTAAGAATAACACAGGCAGTTAGGTATCACTGTAGATCCCTTCTGGTCAAGTCATACAGTTGCCACTATGCTTTTACAATCATTAATAATAATTATATCTGCTTTGCCTCTGTTGTTCATCACAACCTGGCTTCTACCATTTTGAATCATTATCCCTATTGTTACCAAGGAACCCAATATCAGGCACTACATGCTATTCCTGGCTCTAACCCTGGAAGATAGCCACCAAGTTTCCAAAAGAGGCATACCCTTACCAGTGTGTTTCTTATTAACTCATTGAATTAGTAAAGGGAATATTTTGGACTGTCCCAGGAAATACAGGTAAGGAGTACTCTGATCTCACATAAGAGGTCCATTTTAAAATTATCTTTTCTCTGAGGCTTCTAACACTCTGCCAGCGTATCTCTTATGTGTCTACTTCATTTTCTTTAGGCTAGAGGCATTTCCAAGCATGCAAAATCCACCTGGGAAGCATAAATATCACTTACCAGGACATTAAACCCTAAGTCATGAGAGAGTACTCTAATATTAATTAATATACCACCACCACTGTCCATCTACCACCCTCAAGTTCTACTCAACCACACATTTTTGCAATTCCTGCTGGTATACATCTTGCAATTTGGGGCTATGTATTTTACTTCCTCCCATAACAGGGTCAATATTTCCCTGCTTGGGCTATCCTGAGATCTGACTCTGGTTATTGGAGTGGAGGTGGTGACAAAAGGCAGGACTCCATCTTGAGGAAGACATACAAGTTGTGAGGCCCAAGTGAGATCTTTACAGGTTTTCCCAGTAAAGAAAGCCTAGTTCAAGGTTCAGAAGAATCTGTGGCTCAAGAAGTTCTGGCTTATTCACCAAATGTCCCCAAGTGAGTTCTGAAAGAACCACTCTATATCTATTAGGGCCTGAGTTTAATATAAGACTGTGAAGGCTGTGCATTGTCTTCCTTGTCATTCTGGTAACCTGACAATTAAGTCCTAGGCCTGGTTTTCATCACTATCTGCTCTATGGCTTTATGAGATAACAAGCTGTTTAAACACTGACATACAGACCCTCTTACTTTCACAGCACACCTTAAAAGAGATAGTTGGTTAGCCTGAGTCTGTCATTTTCCTTTTTTGAGGTTCCTAAAGCAGATAACAAAGGCCAGAAAGCTCCACAATCCTTATAATTATCATTGTCCTCATATCTTTCAAGTGCCATTGCCACTGCAATAACCTCCCCCTTTCATTGCATTTTTGCCCTCCAGTGAGAATCTTAGTACTTATAACACTACAGCATGCCAGGGCTATCACAGCTCCACCTCCTCTCATCCATGACAGTTCCAGAATTTTACACTGGGTGTCTGTGTTTTAGGGTCACTTGTAGTCACAACTATCTTAGCCTGGGTTACTCTTTCACCACAGAAAGCAGAGTCTGCATTCCTCCTCTTTCTTAGAAAGCAGAGCCTGAAACCCAGACTTATGTAAGGGATCTTACATGAGGTTAGATGGGGAGTTTGAGAGAGGAAGCCAGTAAAAGACCATCTCATCAATGTGGTCATTGCTGTGGGCAATTGGGGTTTTGTCCTCCTGAAAACTTCTGAACAGACATATAGAAATTTCTTCAGGATTGTCCTCTATAAAGAGTGAAAGAGGGGGGCATTTATTTACTAGTTCCCATCTGTAACTGATTAAAGCTTGCTCTTAAACTTCTATGTGAAAACATACCAGATGGGGATGTGTAGGCATCCCACATCTGGCACCAGAGAAGCCTGGGAAAGAAAGCAAGAGATGATCACTCAGCTAAGGTGGGACACATTCAACTTACACCAATTCAAAGCTGGTTAATTCAGTGATGGCTGGAGTAAAAGGTGGCCCAAGCCACTGCCAGATAGGATGAAGGGTGTGTCCGATACATTTATTTAAACTTTTAAAACACATCCGTTTTGTACTCTGGGTTTTTTTCAAGTTTTTATTTAAATTCTAGTTAGTTAACATATAGTGTAATATTGGTTTCAGAAGTAGAATTTACTTATTTTGTACTTTGTATCTGATTGTCCTAACATTCACAGTTCTTTCTGGTCAAATTCAGTATTTTTTTTTTTTTTTTTTGGCTAACTTTCATGGAGAATAACTTGTTATATAATGTGTTTTGTAATTTTAAGTAGTTAGCTCCTATTTCTTGAAAGTATCTGCAAGATAACATTAAATTTGAGTTCTGTGTTTACAAAGTGTTTCTCCACTGAAGCTATCAACTCCACTCTACCAATTTTCTGTGGACACTATCAACTGGGACAAAGTATAAACTAAATTTTTGATTTCATTTTTTTGAGGTAGGTAAATCACATGACCCTTGATTCCAATCCTATTGTGCAAGCTTATAGCTACAGGTTCAGGGGACACTTTTCTTTCTTTCTTTCTTTCTTTCTTTCTTTCTTTCTTTCTTTCCTTCTTTCTTTCTTTCTTTCTTTCTTTCTTTCTTTTTCTTGACCAAGAGCCAAGGTCAAGGTTGATAAGGACTCCCTAGGACTTGCACATTTTTACCTGAGTATCTCCTAGAAACTTCAACAACTTCATTTCTGAAGCTGCATCCATTTTCTTCACAAACTTGCTCTTCCTCTTGTGTTCTATATCTCCATCACTTCTACCCCAACCCGCTTAGTCACATAAGACGTTTAGAAACCATTATGTTGCTCTTTCTTTCATCATATTATCACATCTGTTTTTACCACTTACATCTCATGAGCTTGCCCACCCTCTGCTTTCCCCTAGCATGACACTACTGATTTAATTCAAGTTCCTGAATGTTTCTCTCCTGGACTATCAAAATAAGAAATAGTTACCATATTTTCCTTTGCTTTCCAAACTATTCTCCAGGTTGTTGCCACAGTGGGATTTCTAACACCCAGTTCAGCCATGACCCTTGCTTGTAATGTTCTTCATCATCCTCTTTCCTGTAGAATACTGTCCACACAACTTAGAATGATTTACATGGTGATTTCTCACTTAGCCCCTAGACCTGCCTGCTTCTACATTTTAGTCCATGTTCTTTACTGTGCCTGGAATGCCCTTCTCACACGCTCTTATCTACCTTGCATACTAAGTACTCTTAATATCCTTTGAAACTCCCCTCTATGGCTTTCATAGGTACTCTTTCCTTGGGCTCATGTAACAGTTGGGACATACCTCTATTTTGGTGCTTTCGACTGGGTGGTGAAAATTTAGTCATTTGTCGGTCTCAATCACTATTTTGTACTCCCAGAGAGTATCAGAAGCCATGCACTATGGCATATTCAACAATACATCATACTATGTTAAATGAACCCATGTGTAAATGAATGGACTTGATACTTCCTCCAAGATGTCGGGGCACCTGGGTGGCTCAGTTGGTTAAACGTCCAACTTCAGCTTAGGTCATGATCTCACAGTCTGTGAGTTCAAGCCCCGTGTGGGGCTCTGTGTTGACGGCTCAGAGCCTGGAGCTTGCTTTGGATTCTGTGTCTCTTTCCCTCTGCCCATCCACTGCTCTCTCTCTGTCTCTCTCTTAAAAATAAATAAACATTAAAAAAAATTTATACTTCTTCCAAGATGTAATGTTAAACAAGTTTGGACATTATTCCTGGTGAAAAGAAAGAGATAAATAATACACATTTACCTAAAATAAAACATAAATGAAAAATAATACAATTCTTCTTTACGTTCTGCATGTTCAACTTTTATTCAAATTTGTTTTCTACATATTTGTCAGCCTTTCATTTAAATTTAAACATACTAAATTTTCACTGAAAAAAGACCATCAGATGATAGCATTTATTATGAAAATTATCCAGTCTATTTTTTCAGAAACTGCAATTTATACTACCTAATAGAAACACTTTGAATAGAATGTTTTCACATTTATGTAAGTTTAAATTGTTTCATATAGAGCAGCGGCAAGCAATAATGTTCTAGTGCCACTTAAATATATCACAACATTAAATTTTTCACTCTGATTTCACAATGCAACCTGCAAATATGTAAAAAAAAAAGGTATATTTAAAATGATTTTTTGCATTAAAATAATGTCAAAGCATTTATATTTTGTAATAAGGATAATGAAATTAAACAATAATAAAAATATATGAGGTATTAAAACTGGTTTATTTAGGTTCAGGAGAATAAAGAAGATAAAGGGAGGTGGAATTCACACACTATACTACATACTATTACTATAGAAATAAATAGGAGATAAAAATACGTATTTATATATTATATATTTCATATATATGTCATATATAAAATAAATAATATGAAATAAACTCACCACGTGACCTGAAGAGATGTAATTGGGTCTCTCACAAAGGACGTTTTGTAATGGTTGTTATAAATATATGTAATATATAATATACAGACACACATATTCAGTTGACCCTGAGCAACACAGGTTTGAATTACATGGGCCCACTTACGGATTTTTTTTCTCTACAGTGCAGTACTATAAATGTATTTTCTCTTCCTTAAAATTTTCTTAATAACATTTTCTTCCCTCTAGCTTACTATATTGTAAGAATATACTATATAATACATATGACATACAAAATGCGGGTTAATTGAGTGTTTTGTTACTGGTAAGTCTTCTGGTCAAGAGTAGGCTATTAGTAGTTAAGTTTTGGGGGAGTCAGCAGTTATACATGGGTTTTCTACTCCATGAGGTGGTACCCCAATCCTCGTGTTGTTCAAGGTCACCTATGTGTTTAACATGCCAGTCACCATTTTGTTAAGGAACATACTCTTTCACAATGTAGTACTGCTTAAGTTTCATTAGCAAACACATGCAGTATATGACTGTCTCCCACCCACCACTTCCTATCCTCTTTCACTGCTTTACTACTTTCAAAAACTTTTTTGGCCTTCCAACATACTGATAATTTACTCATCTATTCTCTTTATTGTGCTCCCCTTCATCTAATTTAAGAGTTTAGGCCCCAAGCGGATGCCTGGGTGGCTCAGTCGAGTAAACGTCCGACTCCTAGTTTCGGCTCAGATTATGATTTCCCAGTTTGGGGAGCTTGATCCCTGAGTCGTGCTCTGTACTGACAACACTGAGCTTGCTTGGGATTCTCTCTCTCTCTCTCTCTCTCTGTCTCCCCTTCTCTCTGCCACTCCCCCACTTGCACTGTCTCTGTCTTTCCCGAAATAAATAAACTTAGGGGTGCCTGGGTGGCTCAGTCAGTTAAGTGTCTGACTTCAGCTCAGGGGCTTTGTGAGTTGGAGCCCCTCATCAGGCTATGTGCTGACAGCTCAGAGCCTGGAGCCTGCTTTGTTTGTATTCTGTCTCCCTCTCTGTGCCGTGTCCCCACTCACACTCTCTCTCCTGCTCTCTCTCTCAAAATAATAAACATTAAAATTTTTTTTAATTTGCTTACAAAATAAATAAGCTTAAAAAAAATCAAAAGAACTTAGGCTCCAAGAGCTTACAAAGAGATACTCAATTACTATTTGCTTAATAAATGACTATTGTTGTTTTTCACTCAGTCTTTAGTCTATGCTTAGTATGTAACTACATTACTTTCATCACTTAGCATTACCCACCATTCTATTAATTGAAAAGGTAAAGAAAATTATATATAGGCATACAATTATATTATGTATAAAATTAATACATATAATTGTGTGAATACCTTAGATATTACTACATATTTAATTAATTGCTGCAATTGCCTAGAGTGGAATGAAAAAAATCAGTCTTCATATTTTTAAACAAAAAGAAATTATCACTATAGTAAAAGCAGTTGACTTGGCCAGGTATTTGTAGGGTCCTAATAAAATCACCACTTACTTCTTATGTACTTAATTGTCAATTTTAAAAGGGCAAGATGAAAGGCCTCACACGGCACCCTCCATTTAGGAAACTTATTGAAATTGATATCCATTTACTTGGAGGAATTGCATTAACTATATTATAAAAGGGATCACAGAATTATGTTAAGAATTATTTCCAACTGCTTATTCTTAATTGATTCTATATTAGAAATGGAAAATAAAGAGGACAGAAACACCATCCAACATTTTATCACACTATACTACCCAAGACAAAATTAAAAACACTCATTTCTTTTAAGTTTTTAATCCATTAAAAGTAGTATTACCATTCAGACATTAAAAATCAGTAAACAATTTCTTATATTTAAAAAAAGAAAGTCTCTGTGATGCTCTTTTTATAAATCAAAAACACAAAGTAAATTCTTCCTATCAAAATACAAATTCTTAAATCTTTAGGAAAATTGCCATTTTCTTTCCTAAAAACACTACTATGTCATGAAAAACTAGTATGCCGTAAGACGATAATCAATTTTTAAACAAATATATTTTGGTCAAATAATTTAGAAAATTCTGGATTAAGCATATTTAAGTAACTTTATTAATTGAAGAATTTCACACATCCTACCCCAAACTTACTTGCCCTGATTGTCCTGATTGTCCTGAGGTCAGAACAATCTCCCACACTGTCCTTCCCCATTCTCCTTCCCCCACCACATACCAGGATCACATATCTTGAAATTCACTTATGTTCCAAGAACTACAAGATCAGTATAAGTATCATCAAACTTGTTAATTGTTTCCTGATTATTATTTCTGTAGAACTCCAGCTTAAACCAAGAAGAATTTTTTCCTAATAATAAATATTAAAGTGCAGTAGTTTGCAAATTATACTACTCTTTATTTCACCTGAGGTCAAAACAAAAAGAAAGAAATTTGAATCATAGTAATAGAAATTTTTAATAGTTGTAACAAAAAATTAATGAAAATCATTATTTGCAATTGGTATCAATAGTACTTATATAGAAGACCCTAAAATAGGGCTTTCAAGGTGTAGGTGTTGATAATACTGATTCCTGGCTAGTTCACAGAGGGAAGGAAATTTTTCTACATTGAAGTTTGGAGGGTTGGAGTGTTAACAAATGCAAACAGCTGAGAGGGGAATCGAATAGAATAATATCTACTACTGTAAAGGGTGTACCTTGTGCTTCAGTTTCATACCAGGCATAACCCTGTGACACACACGTGCGCGCGCGCGCACACACACACACACACACACACACACGGGGACTTTTACAGGAAAACTCTTTCTAACATTTTTTATAAAAGTGAAAAATTGAAAACAACCCAAATTTTCATCATCATGAAAATAGATATATAGGTGGCAGATTTTTAAAAATGGAATACTATACAGCAGGGACTTAGAGATCAATTTTTTATCATTAAAGAAGATCACATACATAATATTGAGCAAAACCATATTACATATCAATATATAATATTTTAATGTAGTTTGGAAACATGCAAAATAATGCTATATACGTGTGTATAGTTACAGTTATATGATATCTGTGATAAAAATGTAAAAATACCTATGAAAATGCTAAATACCAAATTCAGGATAATAGATAACTCTTGGAAGAGTGGGAAATGCAATCAGGGAAAAATAAACCAAGGGCCTCATCTATTTTTTGTAACTTTTCATTTCTTATGTCATGTGATGGTACCCAGAGATGTTCATTAAATAAATATAATAACTTTTTATACTGTGTCTGAAATATGTCAAAATTTAATAAAGTAAAAAAGATATTTAAGTGAAGCTTATCTTGGGGATATAACAGAAAACTTTCAATGTAACACTGTAAGTTCAATATTTGGATGAAATTAACAACAAGGCATTTGGGTTAATTTAGGAACTTCAGAATATTTAAAACAGAATATTTATGTTTCTCGTCATGAAGTGGTTATAAACATAAATAGCTTATTATATATATTATAAGTTATAATTTATAATATACATATATAGTAAGCTATTTTGTAGCTATACCAATACACAGATGAGTAGTTAAGGCATTGTCCAAGTATACTAATCCATATCTACATATACTTGGACATACATTGTCCAAGTATACTAATCCATATCTATGGAAATGGATTAAGTTGGGCATATCGTGTCCAGGCCAAGCAGGAGAGAATTCAACTGTCTTCCTCTATCTTTCCAAGATATCAAAGAAATATTGTTATAATCTATACATCTCACAAATATTGTCCAATGAATATATTTGAAATATCTATTAAAGTAAGTCAGTTCTCCCAGTTTGTGAGTTTGAGTCCCACACCGGGCTCTCTGCTGTCAGTATGGAGCCTGCTTCAGATCCACTGTCCCCCTTTCTCTCTGTCCCTCCCTCACTCACTCTCTCTGTCTCTCTCAAGATAAATAAACTTTTAAAAACAAACAAACAAAACCAAAACAAAGATAAAATAAAATAAAATAAGTCAGAGTTACTAATTTTTCTGTTATATAGAGTTTTCTTTCCAAGAGTTTTGGGACTTAAATAAATTTTGCATAGTCCTTAAGCTCAATGTCTTGTCCAGGTTCATTCACTTCATTCCTCACTTATGTATCCTCAGGTCTCTCTGCTTTCATCACCATGACTATATTAAAACTACCCCTATCAAGACCCCCATAGACTTTCTCTTATACAAAAATTCATGGTCAATATTCTGCCTTTACATTACTCAACATCCCAGCAGCATTTGACATACTCTCCTCTGAAATAATTTGAACATCGTCTTTCCTGTAATTCAACCAGCATTCATCTGGTTTCCCTCTTGTCACAATGGCCAATCATTCTTCTTTAGTGCTTCCTCTGTCCTAAACTGCTCTTACGACCTCCATGTGACAAAATCAAATTATTAATTCTCAGTCCTAACCTGTGATGGAATTTTATGTGTCAACTTGACTGGGCACCAGGATGTCCAGATGTCCAATTAAACATTATTTCTGGATATGTCTGTGCGGGTGTTTCTGGAAGAGATTAGCCATTGAATCTGTGGACTAAGAAAGGATATTGCACCCCAGTGTGAGTGGATATTATCCAATCTATTAGGGCCTAAATAGAACAACAAGGCAGAGGAATGGAAAATTCTCTCTGTCTGCCTATCTGAGCTGGGACATTGATCTTTTTTCTATGCTTGTACTAGAACTACACCACTGATACTCTTACTTCTCAGACCTTTGGACTTAGACTGGAATACACAACCACCTTTCCTGGGTCTCCTGCCTGCAGAGGGTAGATCGTGGGACTTTGCAGTCTACATAATTGCCTGAGCCAATTCCTCATAGTAAATCTTTTTAATAAATGTGTATGTATACATTAATATATGTGTATTTACTGTAAGGAATTTTATTTCCATTAAATTTTTATGCAAAATATTATGTATATGTAAAATTTACCATATGGATCGATAGTTTCTACTTGAAGTACTTTTTTACTTGGTTTTCAAGATAACATACTTTTATGGTTTTTCTCTTGCCTTATTGCCTGCTCCACCTCAGTTCCTTTTCTGGTTCCTCTTCATGTCCCTAATATCCCTGACTGTGTGCTCATTTCTTTGTCTACACTTCCTGTCTAGTGACCTAATCTAATCTCATGGTTTTACATGTCATCTATATGTTGATGACTCTACATCACTATGCTGAGTATTGTCAAATTAGATCTTCAATCTTGCTTCTCAAAGACTAATATCCTACTTGCCTATATATTTCCACTTTGATATTTAGTAGGCATCTTAAATTAATATAAGTTAATCTAAATATTATAGTTCAGTAGCATAAACAGAATGGTTTCCAACGATGCCTATACAGCTTCTCCCTGCTTTGCCATTCCCATCTCCATTTATGGTGCCACCTTCTGCCCAGTGGCTCAAGTCATTTGTCATCATCTTTGATTCTTCACTTTCCTGAAAACTCTACTTTGAATTTACCATCAAGTTGTTTTGATTCCATTCGCAAAATATATCCTGATTCTGACTATTTTTTTTTTTACCAACTTCACTTCCTTGACCCTTAAGTCATCAGAATTTATCCCCTGAATGAATGAAACAGCTTATAAAAGTCTTTCACTTTCCACACCTCAATTTTAGACACAGGAGCCAATATTAACTTTCTAAAGTGTAAATCAGGTCATGTCTCTCCCCTATTTGCCACTGTCCCATAAATGCTTAAAAAATAGAATAAAAATGCTTTACCCATTACCCTGACCCTACATATCTGGCTCCTAACTTACCCTCTAGCACTGAGCTCTGGCCACAGTGGCTTTTTTGCTGCCCCTTTAAACCTCTGAGTTTGTTCTCATCATAGTATCTTTGCCCTGACTCTTCTAGATGCCTCATGTAGATCTTTATGTAGCTGTCTTCTTTTCACAATTCAGATTTCAGCTTCAAAGTCTTCAGAATAGTCTTCTATGAGCCCCTATTAAAGAACTCTCCATCTGTTTACATTATACTCACACATTTTATTTTCCATTCAGAATTTATTTCCATCTGAAATTATCTTACTTTTTAAAAAATACATTCACTGTTTATCCCTTTATACTAGAATATAAGCTTTTTGAGGGCAAGGACTTTGTTTTCTTATTTACCAATGAACATCCTCCATTGCTTAGAACAATGCATGATGCAAACATTTGTTGACTGACTCTGCAAACCTCCAAAAGTTACCAAGTGAGTAGAAAATCTAATCTTATCCACTTTGGCAGTATCTTCTCTCCTCTAACAATGATGTAGGGGCCCTGGGAAGCTTATCAGATATTTACAGAAAGAGACTTCTGGCCTTCAGTGTCATTACATTAATATGGTAACCAGACTCCAAGATGGTCTCCAGTGATCCTCATCTTCTGGAATTCATTTCCTTGTCTAGTCCCCTCCTACATTGTATCTGACACAGTCTGTATGACCAACAGAGTATAGCAGAAGTGCGATTGGTGACTTCTAAGACAAGTCACAGAAGACACTGACACTTTCTTCTTGGATCTTTCTCTCTGTGGAAAGCCAACCACCATAGCATGAAGATCCTATGGAGCAGCCCCTATGGAGATGTCCCAGTGTTAAAGTACTGAAGCCCTAGGAACACCTCCTCCACCTCCACTCAAGTCTTCAGAAGACTGCATCCCTGGACACCATCTTGACTATAAATTCCATCTTGAGCTGGAACTACCCAGTTTGGATGCTCCCAAATTCCTGATTGACAGATATTATAATAAGCTTTAAAGTTAGTTATACCCCAGCAACTAATACAGCTAACTAGTTTCTGCTAAACTGTTCCTTTTCCAAGTCCCTAAATTTCTTTGAAGGTGAGGAAATAATATAGGAAATAATAATCTTTCTGCATTTGTGGTCTCCTTTCTCCTCTACTTGGCAGAGGAATTTTAAGCCATTCTTAAAAGGAATTTTTAAGAATGGCTAACGTTCTTAAAATGTTAGCATACCTTTTCTGGCAATTGCTCTACCTCAATGAGCCTAGGATGTTGCAATTAAGAGACAAAGCAAGAGTGTCTTATGCATGTTTGACAACTTTACTTTCAGCCCTGTAACACAAAGCTACTAAGCCGGAGACGCAAAGATCCAGTTTCTTGGGAAGCAAGTAGGGTAAAAAAGCACACATAAACAAATTCAGTTCAACACACGTAAAATGGAAATTAAAGAATAGTGCCTAGTTTATAGGTGTTTTGAAGGGAACAAATGAGAGAACACATATAAGAAAGACATCATGCATTTTAGCATGATGACTGATCCGTGGTCAGTGCTAAATAAATATTGGTTATTATTATTATTGACTTTTCTTTTGCCTGACTCATTTTTTTAAAAATAACCTTTCAATTCACCAAAATAGATTAGTGAAAATAGCATATTATAAACTCCCAACACTACACAATAGCTGATGATTTATATGAGAGAAGTGTTTTCTAAAACCTGTTATCACAAATTGAGAATAGACTTTTTAATACATACATTTTCAGAGAAAAAAATTAGGCTGAAAATTAACCAAAGGCTATGTTATCTAAATTGTAATAAGAGATTGTCATCTTAACATATTGAAAACTAGAGAGGGATGAGCAAAAGACTTAAAATGTAGTAAGAAAGTAAAAGCAGCAAGAGATTGACTCGAATGTCATTATCTTATTGCCTTTTGGAACTAGAAATGTATTGTTTCTCATATAAAGCAAAGCACTGAAAACTATTTGGCAGCAAGGTTATTATTTCACATATAATTACATCTCATACGGAGGTACATTGGCAGACATGTGGTGGCTAAATTGTCCATTTTCAACTAGAAAAAAGAAATGAAGTTCTTTTTTCACTTACATCAGTCAAGAAGATAGCCGCCCACAGGAAGAGATAAAGACTTATTTGACACTAGATCTATAACCAATGATTTTAGTTATCACTTGAAATTAGTGAGAATTTTGAAATAGGCTTAAGATTTTTTGAAGAGCAATTTGGTACCATGGTGAAATAGCAGATGAAATGGAAAAATAAAAAAAAAAAGAAAAGAGAAGATGATGTTTTCATTCTTCGACTGTGTTTGGGTTTAGGGATTTCTAAAATAGGATTTCTTATAGACAGATAACCCCTGAAAGCACAGATGTATTAATTTACCATTTTTGAAAATAAACTAAGCATTTAATTAAATTATCTTCTTTATAAACCAATTAGACAAATCCTGAGTCAATGAATATACTTAAACATTATCCAGGGTGCCAACAACTAAGAGTATTATTTATAAAAGCCAGACAACTAAATTCTAACCCTCTAAGCTGCCTGTTCTGAATATTTATTAAATCATCAGCAGAGTTCTGATCATTGTAATTTTAGATAAGTAGGGTCTGCGGGTATCTGTAATATAGATGTGATACAAAATATTTACCCACTTGAAAATTTGGAGAAAATGCTATCAGAATCCCTTTTAGGGAGAGCTCATATCTATGTGAAAGAAATACTTGGGTCAACTAGGTGATGGAGAGCAATATTCCCAATGTTTGTTCAAGTTTTAAAAATAGCGTCAGTAAGTTGCTACATAAGAGACATGGAGAGGAATGTTTTTTCTACTTCTGAGATTCAGAAGAAAGAAAAGAGATGGAGGTGATAGGAAGAGAGGCTGGAAGTAACAAGACAGAAGAAGGCATGCACTATAATGGCATCTCACAAACTCCCCAGGTTTAGTAAGTCAACCATATTCACAAAATGTTGAGGGGACTTGTGTGTGTGTGTGCTCGTGTGTGTGCGCGCGCTAATAAAAGATTTGATTTTCAAGGATAAAGGGAGCATGTGGCCGAAAGGGTTGCAAGAATGTTAATAAGCTTTAGAAGATTCTCAAGAATCACAGGGAAAGATAGCTTTGGACGTTCACAGCTCCAAAAACTGAGTTTGAAGTTTAGGTTGCTCTTCAAAGAACAAAGAGGCACCAATCAACTACACAGTGCCTGATGCTGGGGAAATAGTTCTTCCTTACCATCTTTCCGTCATTAACTAAAGAGTTTTTGTATTAATTAGGCTTCTTACTTCACCTTCCACGAATTCTGTAGGACTTTTTATCGTATTATTGCTGCCATAATTACATAGTTAGCCAATAGAAGGAGCTATTAGAATATAAAAGAGACTTTGGAGAAGAAAATCGAAGCACAGACAATAAGCAAATAAACAAGAGTAGGACTAAAGAATACAAAGTAAGCCAGTTGAACACTTTCACACCAACTCTGTGCTTGTTCTAAGAGACTACATTTTCCTCGGACAAGCTTCACATTCTCCAAATCTCTGAAAATTCCCAACGGTTTACATCTCATGGTCACTTTCACTCAGCGTTCCTCTATGCACTGAGCTCTCAATCTCACCTCCTCCAGTTTGTATACACTATTCACAACACCAGCTGAGAACACAGACGTTTTTTCCTGATCCCTAGGTGGGGGAGGCTGTATATATGTGTAGCACACATGCATATGGAAAATTTTACTCAAGGTTTTGGGTTAATTGAGGATTAAATTCCAGAATCACATAGCATGCCTCACCTTGGAATCCTAAACATGCTTGGTCACCAAGAAATGTCACCACTGTACTTTGTGTAGCCATCCTAAGTCTTGCTCAGACTGTCTTCCTCATTTGTACGTTATCATCTACTTTGTTCTTTCACCCCTAAATTCATCTTATTTTTTACACGGAAAAGCCCTGATATATTTTGTTTCAGAAGGTCCCTCCGAACCCTACCCTAGAAACCTTACTTTCCATTCCAAGCCATCTACACTGAGAACAAATCATACTCTTCGCTTAGGGGCAGAATTGTGTTTTAAAGTAGCACAGTAGCCTTTTTTCCTCTCTTCTACATACAGCTTTTCTGAAGGCCAATGGCAAGACCTGCATTTTTAGTATGTTTCCTTCAGGTCTTCACATTACAGGGTGGCAAGCACAATAATAGCTTGTGAAAGCATTAACAAATTCGGGGAACAGATACAGAGAGAAAGAAACATGAATTCTAGTCTCCTTTTTCTAACATAGTTTGTTTTGCTACTTATTAAAAGTGAATTATTTGATTTTTTTATATTGTGTTTTCCTCATCTGCAAAATGGAGTTAAAATGACAATATACTGTGCATATCGCAGAGGATGATTTTATGCACCAAAAGAAATATATGTTTGGATGTTCACAGCTCCTAAAACTGAGTTTGAGGTAAGTTCAGCTTGCTCTTCAAAGAACAGAGAGGCACCATTCACCTACACAGTGCCTGATCCTGAGGAAATAGTTCTGCCTTTCCACATTTCCATCATTAACTAAGCAATTTTTGTATTAATTAAGCTTCTTACTTCACCTTTTACTAATTCTGTAGGAGTTTCATATATATTTACATACATATGCATATATGAAATTGTATATATATTCATATATATATATATATATACATGAAATTGTTTTTTTTTTAATTTTTTTTAATGTTTTATTTTTGAGACAGTGAGAGACAGAGCATGAACAGGGGAGGGTCAGAGAGAGGGAGACACAGAATCTGAAACAGGCTCCAGGCTCTGAGCTGTCAGCACAGTGCCCGACATGGGGCTCGAACCCACGGACCGCGAGATCATGACCTGAGCCGAAGTCGGCCACTTAACCGACTGAGCCACCCAGGCACCCCTACATGAAATTGTTTTGAGAACCGAGAAATCTCCCATAAATATTTGGCAATGTTACTAATCTCTAGCTTCCAAACTTCAAATAAGGCTAGTATATAGAGCACATAGCATGTTGTAAGAATAGAAGTTCTGCTTTTATAGACACACACACACACACACACACACACACACACACACACACACATTAGTAGAACATTATATAAAATACATGGTAGGTTTTTAACAAACTTGAAATAATAAAAGGTTTGTAATGTGCACTGGAGGTAACCAGTGGACTTATAAAACAGAAATAAATAAGCATGACCATCTCTGAATGTGACCTTAGAAACTGTTACAGGTAAGCGACTGCCTCTGTGAATCCAGTTAAATATCATCAAGGAACAAGTCACAGTCACTATTGCGCCCACAAAAATCCAAATTTATTTCTCCTTTCCTGGCAAAACAAATAACTAGGTATTTTGTGAGACACAAAGCTAACTGCTAAAATCTGTAAATTATGATAACAAGCGGATTAAGAGGACCTCCATGACAGTCAAATAGTTCTAATTTATTTTTTACCCTGCAAAGCATCTCTTCAGTATCAGTGGCATTTTACTTTGAGATAAAATTTTGTCAGCTCAACATTACCTTTTCTTTAATTTTCCCTTGCTATGTTTTGCTAGCTACCTAAGAAGGACAAAGCGGGAACACGAAAGGCCCCATCGTGGCATTTATCTAGGACTCTGGGATAAAAGGAAAGTTGGGGGTGGCACCCGTCCACAATTCATCATGGATGGTGATGTCTTTATTGGCTACTGACCTTGCAATGAGTTGAATGAGTTATAAGAAGGTTCTCTGTTACCCCAATCCCTGTTTTCTTGAAGGAGGACATAAATCACTTGAACCTCATGAATTTCTCATATTTACAAAGTAGGCTTCCAAATTTCCCACAGAGGATGCAGTATAACCACTTATTTTTCCAATTTAAAAAAAATAATTTTTCAGCTTGTTCAGATGTCACATGAGGAGGCTGATGATTGAGAAGATCTGACTGAGAGTGACCCGAGGATCCAAGGGTGGGTGTCAGCAAGAAGCCCAGAGAGAAGCGGATAGTTTCCATCATCCCCATTGTGAGGGTGTTTGCACTGCTTCTCCTCTAACCTTATGCTTGAAGCAACAATCATGGTAGATTGCCTTATTCTGTTCCATTAAGAACTGAAGCATGTAATAAATCAAATTCCATAGTGACATATCTTGTTTCAGTGGCATGATAAGTTGCTTCTTGGCTGAAATTCAGATGAAGAATATCTGGATTTTGTAACTATACTTCTCCACCTTCTCCCTAAACTTAAAATGTAAGCATTATATGGCGCTCGGAAAAATGACCGAAGAAAAAGAAGAGAGAAGGAACACAGCCTTCAGATACGTCAAGAGATCTCAGTGGGCAAATGCCACAGTGTGAATTTTGAGCAACTTTCCCCATGGATATAGTTATGCTCATGAGGAGAAAAATCGTCAAAATATATTAAGCCTTGCTCTCAAAGACTCTATGTAATAAGTGCAAATGTCTAATACTACCACATATCACAGTAACATATCACTGAAAATGTATACTCTATCATGTAGAAAAATATACTTTTACCAACATAGGATCTCTGAAAAGAAATTAGCCTTGTTTTGTTTCATTAAACACATGAACAAACCTATGTGAACGAACACAGACCATCTGTCAGAGAACTTTCCATCAAATGTTAACATTTCAAGCTCCCAAAAAGAATCCAGTCACAGACTAGCATGAGAGTCCCATTTTGAATGATACTGTATGAAAATATTTAGCCATCGAGGAGATAATTTGCAATATTTACTATGAATGATCACTACTTTGACACAAAGAAAGGCACCACAGTGGATATAATTTCACTCTGCTCATAACGTTTCAGTGTCCAGTGAGCAGGATAAGGACATCTGTGCACCCGGCTTGACTGCATTGCAGCCTAAGAGAAGTGCATCATGACAGGGATAAACTATGCTTTAGTAATGTAGAGCATAACATTGGTTCTAATAATCATACAGTTTTCATAATAGGCAAAGCATCCAACCTTAACCTTGAAGAAGAAAGGTAATTTGATATGCAGAACCTGGGAGGCACATCAGGCAGTCAGCTAGTAATAGGAAGAACAAAGTCTCAGGGACAGCTGTAGGAAGTGTAATCTCTGACATTTAATGAGCACTTACTGTATAGTAAGTACCTCCCTAAAGCATTCACTTGTTACAACTTACTCATTTTCACAAAAGCTCTGGAAAGGGTGGGTGCTGTTCTTGTCATCCTCATCCAACAGATGACACAGAGCGTGTAAGTAACCTGCTGAAGTGAGTGGTGACTTTGGTATTCAAACTCAGTCTGGCTCACACCCATGCTATTTTCAGGAAGGTCAGTGGACCAGCTGGATTTTGAGAGAACAGTGGCATAAACTAAATCCATATTGTGGAAGATTTCAGACAATTAGGAGCCACTGATTATTCTTAAGCAGAGAAATGAGTAAAGAAATACTTTAGAAAGACATGTGGTATCAGCGTGAATATTAGATTTGGAAGATTAGCCTATTAGTCAAAGAAACTGGCTAGAACTCTTACAGTAACTGAGGATATTGTAGGAATGGGAACATGCAATGGTGAAGAAAGATGGGTAACTGTTAGTGTGCAGTCCAATCTTCTCTCAGTGAAAGAATATTTATCCCCCACCCCCACCACTGGGTTATCTAGACTCGACAGGATGACAGGATAATTCATCCAACAATGTATTTAGTCTTACTTTCTTAGTGAGTTAAGTTGCTTCCTTAGCATAAATTCAAACCTGTGGAGATTATTACTTAATTGCACCAAGGTAATAATACTACAGCTGTATATGACTAGTGACCTGAAAGAATTAATATACCTTTGAAGAATTAACTGACAGGTATGCAAAAAATCAAAACATTAACACACAGAAACGTTGGGTAAATATTTTTTAATGTCTTGAGAAATATCTACGTTTTTAACTTTTTTTTAACATTTATTTATTATTGAGAGACAGAGAGGCACAGAGCATGAGCAGGGGAAGGGCAGAGAGAGAGGGAGACATAGAATCTGAAGCAGGCTCCAGGCTCTGAGCTGTCAGCACAGAGCCAGACGCGGGGCTCAAACCCACGAACTGGGAGATCATGACCTGAGCTGAAGTTGGTTGCCCAACCAACTAAGCCACCCAGGCGCCCTGAGAAATATCCACGTTTTTAAAACTTCGGAGTGGCAATTCACTATTGATATCCAGTCAATATGACCTTTTAAAGTAATTACAATGGATATTTTGTGTGTCTTCTTCATTTTTTAAAACTAAGGTCCAGGGCGCCTGGGTGACTCAGTCGGTTAAGCATCCGACTTCGGCTCAGGTCATGATCTCGCGGTCCGTGGGTTCAAGCCCCGCGTCGGGCTCTGTGCTGACAGCTCAGAGCCTGGAGACTGTTTCGGATTCTGTGTCTCCCTCTTTCTGTGACCCTCCCCTGTTCATGCTCTCTCTCTGTCTCAAAAATAAATAAATGTTAAAGAAAATTTTTTTTAACTAAGGTCCTACTGAACTTTGTGAAATTGTCATTCTAACATTATATTTAAAAACAGTTTTTCTCTAACTTGAGAGTTTTTATGTAAATTTTCATTTAATTTTTTTCTGCACTTTGAAAAAAAGCAGAATTTCTCTGGTTTGTTTTCGGTGCCATCTGTGTTATTAGCAAAGAAAAGCCAGCATAAGCTTAAAACAATGCGAGAGAAAACTATGTAAAATTAAGCTAAAACTGTCACAATGAAACTGCTAAATTTCACAGAGATCAAATTCCAGTACACTGAAAACGTTTCTTGGGCCTGCCTAGAATTTCTCACCTCATTAGGTGTGAAAAACATAAATTGAGCACTAGGTTTTTTTTTTCCAAATTTTGTCCATGATGAGAACAGTTGGGGAAGCTAAGCTCTCCATAGCCCTCAGATCTGGGATTTGGAGGAGAGGAAAGTGATTGAAGGCTGCACTTTTTTCAGATTCTGGGTACTTGTTCAGTGATTGTTTTTGAATCTTCAAGTGGCTTATGAAATAATTAATTCATTCTCACATTTCCATGTCTTTCAAGAACACAAAATTAGCACTTTCTGTGTATTAAAAAAAAGAGGCAGATTGAGAGTCAAAATATCTGGTCAAACACAATATTCCAAGACTAGTTCCAAGGTCCAGAACTCGTGTTTTGTGAGTCAAACTATTCAACTCTAAGTACTACATTTCTTTAATAGTCCCCATCTTTAAATTCCAGGAATACATCTTTCCTCGCCAGACATCTAGGTGGGATTTAGCTCTACGTGCATATTAATACATTCAATTTATAAAGGTTGAAATCTCTGACTCATTGCCCATCAAGTTAAAGTACAAATTCAAGATTTTTAAGTACTTAATCTGTACCATGTAATGAGATTTATATTACATGTCGAAAAGAGAAGTGCACTTAGGATACAGTCCAAAATAAAACTACCTAGCATAAGTGTGAATGTGTGTTTCCAAACTGTTTGTTTTCCACACATTTTCCTCCAGTGTCTATAAATGGAACATCTTTTATTATCCCCTAATCCTATAGCACAAAATCTTACTTTCCTGCATAAAGTATCAAATTCTACATATATTACCTAAAAATGTACATCTTTTATAATGATGTTTAAGATTGTTTTGCATTTGCTATAATTTAACTCAAATGTTTCTCCTTACCTAAAAGAATGATAGAGACCACTGAATGTATTGAATGTGAGTATATTTGATACATATAACCATCACACATTTCCATGGCAACTTGTACTTTTTTGCTACAAAAAGTGAAGTATGGATCAAAAGTGAGGAATCCAAAAGGTCATTTCAGCTTCCAATACCCAAAATATTTTATACTGTACCTCCTACCCACTGCCACCCTCAAAAGCAAAGGACTTTAAAGACTGAAATAATAAAGAGTAATTATAATGAATTATTATCTTAAGTGGAAAACTAAGATATTTTATATTAGTGAGTGAGTTATAATTAACTCTGGTAAATGATACCAAAATGAGTATTTTAGCTTTCACTATTCTAGGCAAAAACCTGAAGGGAGAAATCAATGTAATCATGCTTTCTTCCATAAAATAAAAAGAGGAATAAATCTCTGTTATTTCTCTAAAGTACAGTTTCTAATATATTTTGTTTAAAAAAGAAAAACTGGCAAGGAGGAACTATCTCAATGATAGTATTTGTAGAGAAATGGTAACTTCCAGCCAATGAGGTTAATGCTGATAGATAATATCCTATGGATATTTCAGAAGACACAGTATCGATCCACTGTCCACTCATTTAACTGGAAGATAATAGTTTGGCTTCTCTGGGAGGATGAAACACTTAGAATTTGTAACTTTTCTCTAAACAAAAGCAACCTACTTTTATCAACTGGAGAAGAGTAGGAGAGGGAAAGGGGTGGGGAAGACGCACACTTCTTACCAACAGGGCAACAAACAATGAGAACTAAACATTTATTACATAATTAATAACATACTAGAATTTGTGAGAGAGCACAAGGAATTATTGTCCTCACTGCACTAGCAGTCCTCTCTTACCTGCAGGGAAATGTTCCAAGGCCCCCAGTGGATACCTGAAACCAGGGATGGTGTCAAACCTTGTATATGCTATGTTCTTACCTATATATACATGCATACATGCATACATACAGACATATAGACATACCTATGATAAACTTGAATTGAAAAATTAGGCATCGTAAGAGATTAACAACAATAACTTATAATGAGATAGAACAATTATAGCAATATACATACCATAATAAAAGTTATGTGAATGTGGTCTCTCTCTCTCTCATTGTACTGTACTCACTCTTCTTGTTTTGGTGGGAGATGATGAAATGCCTACATGATGAGATGAGGTGAGGGGAATGGTGTAGGTGTTGTGATGTAGTGTTAGACCATTGACCTTCTGACCATACCTTAGAAGAAGAACCATCTGCTTTTAGACTTCTGTTGACCAGGGGGGTTACCTGAGACCAGAGAAAACAAAAGAAACAATGTGGCTGGCAGCTGGGGACTGCTGTAAAGGGAAGGAAGCACAAAACCAAGACTATAGAATACTGAGAATGCATCCTATCAGTGTGAGCTGGGGCCTTTTTCCCAGCAACAGTCAAGCAAGGGCTCTGGCCTCAGTTAGGAGTCTTAATGAAAGGGTGTTACTAAACCTGAAATCCTGGTGAAGAAGATAAGATAGGAACTGAAATATTTTATCATCATTTCAAAGGTCTATTAGTAAAATGCAATGTTGAGACCAGAAACAGAAACACATCATGTCATATTTTTGCTTGCTCAAAATTATATATGTAATGAAAAGTACATCTTTCATGAGAAATACTCACCTTCTTGAGATATACATGTAACTGAATCCCCTTGGTTGGAAGGGCCAGCAAGGGATGTAGCCATTTATACAAACTCTCAAAGCACCAACGTCTCAGGGACATTGTGTTCAAATGATAGCTGCCATTTTGGAGCCCTTCCTTCCCTAATGTCTTTTGTGCAGGGGAAATGGTCATTGAAATATGGAAAGTTGCACTTATCTCTTTAGGCACGCAGATTGATTTCAAGGACAGTTTTCCAGTGCAACCTGGTAAATGTTGACTGACAAAGAAAACTTGCCTCAATCTTTTTGGTTTGACCTATATATGCAATCTGTTAAAATGTGTTGGATTTCATACTTAACATTTCAATTTTTAGCTTGCTAGACCTTTTAAGAAGACAGCCTCGTTGCTTCAGAGAAGGACAGAGTGAATAAACCACAGTCAACTCTGTAGCAAGAGACATAGGACTCCTCTCTTGGGTATGTGTTTGAGTTTGAATGACCAGCCACATAGGCAGACCATTCTGATATAATCCAGTCACCGTCTTCCCACTTTACCCACAATGGTTTCATGACAAATTCTCAAATATACTCTACAACACTTAGCTTCATTTCTCAATCTAGCAACACCATCTGGAAGGAAATGGGAATAACATGGTTTTGAATCCACATTTCTCTGTTCACCAACTATTTTAGGATACTAGTAACAACAAAGAGTAAGTTATCAATTATAGATTTAAAAATATATCCTTCTCAGGGTGCCTGGGTGACTCAGTTGGTTGAGCATTGGACTCTTGATTTCAGCCCAGGTCATGATTGCAGAGTCATGGGATCATGCTCTGTGTCAGGCTCCATGCTGAGCGTGGAGCCTGCTTAAGATTCTTCCTCTTTCTTTCTTTCTCTCTCTCTCTCTCTCTCTCTCTCTCTCTCTCCCTCCCTCCCTCCCTCCCTCTCTTCGCCTCTGCCCCTCTCGCCTGCTTGCAGGGTCTCTCTCTAAGATAAAATCAAATATATACATGTATATATATATCCTTCTCTTTTTCCAAAAATATGATAATTTCTCATCTATAATATTCTAACTTCTTATTTTCTTAAAGATTATTGACACTAACATTGAGACCACTCCTACAAATCCCTTAGACCTCAGGAAATAATGATGCAACTTACATCAGGTGAGGCATGATGCAGGAATGCAGAGGTGTTTTATCCCTAAAGTGGTGCCATCAGGACCCCTGTAAAGCATATTGTATGGCAATGCCTTCCCTTAAGCCTATCTAACAAGTTTATGACTTAAAATGTACTCCAGGGGAGATATGTCTTCACTGCACTCTCTGAGTTCACCTCTCTGCCAGCTTCTCTGTTCAATGTCTGTGAAGAGGTGGTCATCATGGCATATGTTAAAGCACCCTTTAAGAGTGTTATAACTCTAAGATTGATTTCCAGACACAGAGGCAGAATTGCTTGCAGGTATACAAACCTAGACAATACCTGGTTGACTATGTTCATATGTCTTAAGAAAAAAATAAATACACAAAAGTGGGGTCAGCCTCAGATATTAAGTGACAGAGATGAGCACTGATATCACTTATATTGGGGTGCCCAGGACATAGAAAGATTTCACCACTTGGAATTAATCACCAGGGAGGGTTCCTTTCTTATCATCACACAGATGTCTCAACTAGGAAAGTAGAACACCAACTTGACATTATTTCTGTTTCATGCTCATCAAGAGAAACCTCTGATGATTTTGTATCCCAAGTAGTTTCTCTACTAACACACCCACACCTACCCCCCCAACATACACACACACACACACACACACACACACACACACACACACACACACACATATATATATATATATATATATATATATATATATATATATACCAAGCATGGTTCTAAGTGATAAGTATGAATTTGTTTAATCCTCACAACAATCCTATGAAGTAGGAATAGCCACAATTCCTTCTCTCTTTCTGTTAATCTTTTGAAAATGCACACATCATTCTTTAAGCAGGAAGTTTGGTCTCTTCTTTGTGGCCTCCTTGACTTCTGAATGTCAAATCAACCTGATCAAGAACTGGGCCTAAGGTGAGTCAATCTGCTTTTTTTTAAGCATTTATTTATTTTATATTTAAAAAAAGAGAAACAATGCTCGTGTGCAAGAAGGGTAGGGGCAGAGAAAGGGGGAGAGAGAGAATCCCAAGCAGGCTCCACGTTGCCAGCACAGAGCCCGACACAGGGCCCGATCCCACAAACTGTGAGTTCGTGACCTGAGTCGAAACCAAGAGTCAGACGCTTAACTGATGGAGCCCCCCAGATGCCCAGGTCAATCTACTTTTTAAACCCATCTAATAAAACAAAAACAAGAACACCAGAGAAGCTGTTCAGTTCACTCTTGCTCCTGTTTCTCACTTCCATCCTTGTTGAGAATTAGTCATGTACAGTCTAACGCTTTCCATTATTGCTCTGGGCCTCAAGCTATACTGAGTTTACGTTCATATTTGTAGGTGTCTTCCTGTGAGAACAATATAATGCCAAGAGCTCTTAGTCTTCAGGGTCCTTGGCCTCGGCCACACAGCATCAGGTCTGCCTCCCCTCTGAACACTTATATCCTTGGGTTCTGCTCAGATCACTGCATTAAAGTTTTTGTTAAGGGTCATTAGTATCTTCTTTCCACAGCTTGAATATTAGCCACTCTAGTTCACCTTAATGGGTTTCTCTAACTTTGAACCCCAGAAATCAGGAATTTGAGGTCTCAGTCTCTTAACTTTCCAGATGTTTCCTGCAGTTCAGTTGCAAATTGTTTTCTTTTTTTTTTTCCTCTCCATTCTTAGCATGTCAAGTGGTATCGTGTTAGGATGTAACTTTATTAGAATACAGAAGATTCAGTCATACTTTTTCCAGGTATAATGGGTGAAATAGGATCTATACGTAATTAGAAGTCTGCATAGTATGACTTCTATGAAAAAGATAGATGACTTTGCTAAATCCTTCTTGACCAGGAATGTCTGGAATTATTCAGTTTTATGCAAATTTGTATATGATCACCTTTACATATACTTATTATATTTAATTAATTAATGACTTCTTTTAATTTCCCCCTAAGAAATATATCCACTTTTTGTGCACTAGTATGACTGATATAGGCCAAGGTGAAGGACCAAAACTAGAGTAATGCTGAATTGAACGGAAATTGCCACTGCGCATTCATACTGAGCCACCTCTTTGAATGTTCTACGCTGCCTCTTCCCTCAAGCTTTATAAAACGCATGCTGCCCACCTTATTTTAGTCACTCTTCCTCTCTCTCCCTTCGGCCTGGTTTACTTTCACTCATTCTGAAGATCCAAGCTGGACATCATCTCCTTTCCTCAAGTCGGGGAACATGATTTCTTTTTTTGCGGTTGAATCTCTACTACCTAGCATGTTATCTGGCACATAGTAAATGATAAATAAATAATGTTGAATAAGTTAATGATCTGCAAGATGGCAACCAGATTCCCCAAGTGACCCAGCTGCGTCTACCCAAGATCAAACTCTCTCATCTTTCTCAAAATGCATTTTCCTTCTGGGGCGCCTGGGTGGCTCAGTTGGTTGAGTGGCTGACTTCGGCTCAGGTCATGATCTCACGGTCCGTGAGTTTGAGCCCCGCGTCGGGCTCTGTGCTGACTGCTCAGAGCCTGGAGCCTGTTTCTGATTCTGTGTCTCCCTCTCTCTCTGACCCTCCCCCATTCATGCTCTGTCTCTCTCTGTCTCAAAAATAAATAAACGTTAAAAAAAAAATTTAAAAAAAAAATGCATTTTCCTTCCATACTTCTCTATCAAGAGACACAATATTCTCCTTGTCACTCTGAACCAAAACCTTCCCATCACCTTTGGTATATCCCTCCCTTTCATCACCTACTCCATTTACTTAAAAATGTCTGATTCTTCCTTTATGATTCCTTTTGGATTCTGCCTTGCTCCATTCTGACTGTGCCATTATGCCCTTATGATCTAATATATGAATTACTGCAATCATCTCTTAAATAGTCACCCTGGTTTCAAATTCCACCAACATTCCAAATGATCTTAAATATCACAGCTAGACTAATTTTCCTAAAATACCACCTTCATTATGTCACTCATTTGTCTACTAAATCAGGAAAAAATGTCCCTATCTTTTTTAAGAACCTTCATAATTGGACCCATGCTAAGTCTTCAAATTACTCTCCATTTACACTTTTTGCTCTAATCAAAGAAAATTCTTCACTGCCCCAATAGACAGAGATCTAGTCTCACTTCTCCTCCATATTGTAATATGAGTTACATACTATATATTTGCCCTATGTTTTAATATGTATAATGGTTGTCCCAAATTGTAATATGTATAATCCATACATAACATATCATCCAAGGCTAAGCTCCAATGCCAGTGCCTACATGAAGACATCTGTCACTAAATCATGGGAATCTCTTGGTTATCTCAGCACCCTTATTTTTTAAAAATCACCATTTTCTACCTCAATTTTTCTGCATTTAGTTATAGATGATCCTTAATGCTTTTCTGATCACTACACGTGATCTAGACATTACTTCCTTATATCAGCGAGCGTCTTGAATCACTAGTACAATATTGCACACAGTAGGTGTTCCACAGATTCTTGGAACTGTGCTTGTTAATTCAGCAAATACTCATTAGAGTAACCACTATATACCAGGCATTGAGGATATAGCAGAAAAGAAAAGAAAGCTTATATCTAACGGTGGGGATTGAAAATAGAAAAAAATCTTTCAGGTAGCGGTAAGTATGTGGATTGCATATTACCATGATCGTATTTACATTAAATCACAGTGCCTTACAGATACAAATGGAAGCCTCTTCCATTTCATGATACTTGAAAATTTCTACCTCTTCTCACTGTTTAACCCAAAACCAGCCTTTACTTCCAATGCTTTTTAGACATGGGTTAGTTCCTTATTTTTTCCAAATAAACTTTAGTGAGACTTAATGTCTTCAAACTCAGAATCGTACTGAAATATTATTTTTAAGAATTAATTATAATTGAACATATGCCAAAGGTACATAAAGAAAAAAAGCGTTGGCATGCTACTCTGCCAGAATAGAAATAGATTTTGGACTCAATTCAGTTTCTAGTAAATTAATGTCCAAAAGCACACTGGAGCAAATGTGCACACGTTTGTAATCTCAGCAAAGAGACCAGGGTGCACATGGACTCTAGATTTCATCTCTCCTTTTTCCAGAAAATTATCTCCTCTGTAGTCTCTGTATGTTTACCCCTCATGATCTCTGTGATGCTTCCTAAAGCCCATTCTTTTAAATAACTCTGTGTATATGAATTAGGAGTGTGCAGTTTTATTGTTTTTTCTGATAAGGGACATATTTTACCCCTTCCTGTATAATGAAAGCAAGGCACAACGTGTTCAGCTAATTTGTCTCCATAAGGACCTGCAGTGTGGTATCCACTGAATTATTGACATTGATCAGAAGAGTCATTGTTGTGTATATAAATACATTCACTGCATCTCGTGAAGTCACAACTCTGTGCCAGGCATTGTACTAACTCTGAAGATGCTGACATTAAACGTTATGATTCTTGCTCTGGACGAGTTCACAGTCTAGCGAGGATGGCAGATCTCACAAATGATCGACTATGGGGTTGGTTGGCTGATATGAACAGTACTAGAAATACAAACAGCTTCACTTTCAAGGAATTTTAGAACTGAAGGAAACCTCAGCTCACTGACTCCACCCAAGTGAGAGAAAAGAGGTCCACACATCCAATTTTCGCCTAAAGGGGAGCTGGAAGCCAGGTCTCCTGAGACCGGGAAGACGCTCACTGTGCTCCCGCTTTTTCATCCGGCCATTTGCTGAAAGGTCCTTTGGTTTCTGAGACCAAACGGTTGGCACAATCAACAAATCAGTTCAAATGTATAAAACAAGCTTTAAAATGTATTAAAACAGTAACACAAATTATTTTTAGTTAATATCTCACAAAGCATGATGATAAATATTGTTGCTTGATATGTGAGATCCATTCCATTACCTGCTATTCTTGTCTAATTTCCTGACTCCTTTCACTGTCATGGTTTTTGCAATTTATTAAATTAACTTCAGGGTTTAGTTCATACTGAACCATCTCCAAATTCTGTGACCCAGGGAAAGATATAGGAGTGGCTGTATATTAAACTACTGTTGGTAAAACAAACAATTGTTCTTTGGTCATGAAAAAAATGCAAACTCTTCTGGTGTTACCCAAACATACAAGATTCTTATCCTATGAGTTTTTTGTTCTCAGCCTATTTCTGCATATATATTGAATGTGTTAGGTTTTTTTCTTTTATAATTGCCTATGCTATCCAAAACCTTGTTTGTATGTGAGTGACTCTAATATAAGCACATATGCGTACTGTGTGTGCTTTCAAGATCCAACTTCACAAGTTCGTCAGGAGTTTGTGCTAATGTTTTATGAGAAAATCAGGAATAAATTGGACTTTCCTAAAGATAACTATTGCAATACTGCATTGGATTTATTAAAGCAATTTTGTTAATGCTTCTTTTCAGAAAACACTGATGCTTTCTGATAACTTCCATGCTTACCTTTTAATGAAGACTATTTTAAGATGATTGCTTCCGATTTTAGCCACTCAGCCTCTTATGCATTCTTAAGGTATATGTAACATTTCAAAAAAGCCTCGCAAAAATAAATGTTTATTTAGCAGCAATCGCATCAAAAAAATATTTTACAGTAAAGGAGGAATGCCACTTTTTCAGGAAATACAAATATGTGTTAAATAATAGTAGCGATTATTAGATTTACAAAGAAATGGCACTTTAAAAAATAATTATGTATTTCGAAGGATGTTTTGAAGATAAACTAAAACTACAGAAATTAGTTTAATATCCTATTAATTCAAGTCAAGTGTCTTCTTCTTGTGAAATATCCAGATAACTGGGGTAATTTAAAGGAAGTTTTTAAATCACCTGGGAAATTGTCTCAATCTTCTACCTCAACAGTCTGTTTCACTTTGCAGATTAGTCTTTCAAAAAAAAAAAAAACAGAACTATTTCCTTCTATCACTCCTTTTGGGTCATTGTCAGTTCCCTGTGGAGCTGTAAGATTAAAGGTATGTAGAATGTGCAAGGCCCAACTTTTAAATAAATCTGATTTCCAGATGATTTCCTGTTTTAATCAGGTCATTACCATATGAAACCTTGAATTCTGTTTCCCCAAACCATGGAAAATGGAGTCCTGAATAATTTCCAAGATAACTTCTATGTGTCATCTTTATATTGTTTCAATAAACTGAAGCTTCCTTAAACACAATCAGGAAGAATATTGCTAAAGCATTGTTTTACTCTTATCAATTCTGTTTAAAATCCTCGATTTATGAAAACCTTAAAACCCTTGCTCTCAACATCTACTTTCTGTTCATTGGGACAGAACAGCAGTCATTTTGAAGCCACGGGCACATCTGTAACTCTATAAGCCATATGATAATAAGTGTATACTTCGGAAAGTAATATTTGGAGAGTAAAAAAAAAATCATAGTTTATCTGACCTGCGTATAAAACCATTCAAGTATACTACATTTATCATATTAAAAATGCATCATTAAAATTTAAAAGCAGGTGCAGTTGCTCAATAAGCTAATGGTATAGTCTGAAGACTCCAGTCAAGATTGTATTGTTGAATTCCCAGTTGGATAAAGGAGAGAGAGAAAGAGGGAGGGGGTTTGAATGACCTTGCACCAAGGTGGTAGGGCCCTAAGACACTATGCTGTAGGCTGTGGTTGAGCTCCACTCGGAGGATCTTTACTGCACTGCATTCTGCCAGCAGAGAATTAAAGTGCCCCTCTAAACAGATGAGCTTGAAATCGCTTCACCCCAGAGCGGAAACCTCTGTGAGTCTCCACAGGCGTGTGAATGTGAGCACATATTTGTATTTAGGGGGTGAATTTATGGGCTGTTTGCCTGTGTGCACCAATGACTCAGTGCTTGTCAGAGAACATGTTGGGGAAAATGGCATTAAAGATTTAACGAGAAAAAAAACTAGTGGAAGAAAATTTAACCTTTGTAAGAGTCATGTCGATCTAGAAACTATTAAATGATCACCCTTATTACTGGCTGGCTATTCACCTCACATCATCTTGGGAAGAGCTAGACAAGATTCCTGAAATCTATTAATTACTTTCCACTAGCAAATATGAACTCAGCAAAATCCTATTCATTCATTAAATATGTTTAGAATTTTAAACTGAAATATCTAAATCTGTATACCTAATCCCCGATTGGATAAATCTAACTTATGAAATCGTTTTTAAATATGAGTTAATGGCAAACTTACTTGATTGTTTTCTATAATTATTTTTGAATGAATTGTGCACATTTAAATTTACTACAGTTAACGTTTCTACTCATTGGTAACAAAAACAACATAAGTAATGATAAATGCAATTTTCACTTAAGATATTTTACAGAAGGGGCAGGCCCAGAGTAGAAATTAAAAAGGTAGAGATAAAAGAAAAATAGTCAGCAATTGCCTTCTCACTCCTTGGGGCATTCTTTTTAAAGTGGTGGCCATGACATAAAATTAGTTGGTATATCTGTGTGGGGTTTGGGGGGATGATACTTTCTTTGGCAGATATTTTAAATATTTTGTGGGAAAAAATGCCCCATTCCCCTATCTCTAATATAAATACCATGGTATATAAGTCTAATCTGTAAACCATAAAAAGAAATAAATCTGCTTACATTTTTTTTTGCAGTAGTAGAACATTTTTGGCTTTCAGTAACTATCCTCGATTATTAAAAATAAGGAAACCAAAAAATAAAACAAAACAAAAACAAATAAGGAAAGCACATAAAATATTTGCTAAATTACAATGTTAGCCAAACTGTCAGAAATATTTTTCACTTTTGGATAAATCAGTTTGGATAAATCACTTTAGAATCCAGAATACTATAATAGTCTTTCAGGGTCAAAAGCCTTAAAAATCTAAAATCCTTATGCATTATTTAAAGCAAGTCTTCTATTTCTCCAGGTAATTTCACGCTATTTTTTTAATTTGTTGTTTCAGTTTTTACTGGTTTGGGAATTGCTTCTCTTCCTTCTCTTCTATCATATTTTCTTGATCTTTTCACATTTCTCTTCTTCTGGTTACTCTCTTTAAGTAATTATTCACTTTCCTTTATAACCTGATCAATAGCCCACTGTGAGATAATTTACAGGTCTTGTGAAATATCTATCCATGTGTATACTTTTTTAATGTAATAGATTTAAGAGATATGCAGCTTGAAAGATAATCTTCAGCAGATGCATTTTATATTAAACATTAGCACTGCTTGCTTTCTGACACTGAGTACCCCCACCTCGACTTTAACACCATTTTCGGTACCACCAAACTTGCATCTGCCTCTGCATGCCTCACAAATGCTAAAATGTTCCCCAATTGTGCTCTCAAAAAATCGTGTAGTTTTCGTAAAATTTGCGGTTTTTTAAAAAGGCAAATGTATTGCCAAATGTGGAAAGTTAGAAAGAAATTAATCGTTCTAGTCCAATGAGATATTTTTGTTGATTATGGTACTTTGTCAGTAGGGATTAAGTTCTGAAAGGTTTATAATAATTCGTGACTACTAACCTTACCCATAAGACAATATTTTCACAAAAGGAGAATGGGTGGAACGAACTAAGTATCCATTCATTAACTTAACTTTGCTGTTTATTTAATAAATTCTCATTTAGCATTTTCTACGTGCCTGACGCTAATAGGCACTTACTGCCATACACAATCCTAGCAGGTAAGAGAAGCCTGGAGATTTTCGTTTGGGATTTTGAAGTACATTTTTATTTTTATTTTTATTTTTTAAATTTTTTTAAATGTTTATTTGAGAGAGAAAAAGAGAGAGACAGGGGAGGGGCAGAGAGACAGAGAGAGAGGGAGACAGAGGATTTGAAGTGGGCTCCGTACTGACAGCAGAGAGACCAAGGTGGGGCTCGAACCCACGAACTGTGAGATCATGACATGGCCTGAGCCGAAATCGACATTCAACCACTGAGCCACCTGAGCCACCCAGGCGCTCCTGAAGTAAATTTTAAAAAGGCACTCTTTACAGAGGTGTGGGCAAGGTTAAGAAAAAACAACAATGGATTTCTCAGGGCTCCTGTAGCCATGAGGGCACGAGGAGGGGATGCCTCCACACTGGGGCTCTGGCCTGTAACCTCAACAACAATGAAGGCACAGCTGCCTCACTTCCTCTGCCTCCCACCATCTCCTGCCTGTGCTTCCCATAGGCTGGGCTCCAGCGAAACTGGAAAGGAGGAGCCCAGGTGATGGAGCCTGTAGGGGTCAGCTTTCAGGGGCACAGAGCACAAAGAAAAGCAGAAAATAGAAAGTCGGAGTTGGCAACAGAATAGCCAGAATGGTGCTGAAGATAGGACATGAATAATAAAAGGGGCTCACAGATGGGCCAGATAGTTGGATATGTAAATAAATATAAGCAAATGATTTCCATGTTGTGTGAGAGTGCTCTCCGGGAAGAAATTTCTTAGTAGTGACACAAAGCAGGCAGGAATTCATTTCCACCCACTGGGTCCGTGTAAGCTTTACTGAGAGTCAAAGCAACCAGACCTCCGGGCACACTGAGCAGAGAACACTGAGCCTGGAGAACACCAGCATTGAAGGCATAGGCAAAGGATTGAGCAAGACAAAAAGCAAGACAGAAAAGTAACAGAGGCAAGAGGAATTATTCTCACTGCTGCTAAACAAGAACAGAATTTCAAATAAGGACAGAGAAACGTCATCAAATATCACAGATGGGATCAGAAAAGAGTCTTTGAGGGGCGCCTGGGTGGCGCAGTCGGTTAAGCGTCTGACTTCAGCCAGGTCACGATCTCGCGGTCCGTGAGTTCGAGCCCCGCGTCAGGCTCTGGGCTGATATCTCGGAGCCTGGAGCCTGTTTCCGATTCTGTGTCTCCCTCTCTCTCTGCCCCTCCCCCCTTCATGCTCTGTCTCTCTCTGTCCCAAAAATAAATAAAAAACGTTGAAAAAAAAAATTAAAAAAAAAAAAAAAAAAGAAAAGAGTCTTTGAGCTTTGGGGATCTGGGAGTCATTGACAAACTTTTTGTGTCCCAGACAGGGCCACATGTCTCCAAGATACCGCCAACATAGGGACACATCCCCATTGCTTACCCATGAAAGCAAGTTCCAAAGTCATGGGCAAGCTGCAGAAGTCTCCAGACTCTGATTCTACATACAGCTCAGAGCTGCAGGGAACCCCTGGGTTGGAAAACATTTATGATGACATAAGCAAGTAGGGTATGATGAAGGCCAAGTGGTGAAGGGGGGAAGTGGCAGTGATCTGCATGGCAGCTAATCACATTCAACAGAAGATACATGATCAACTCTCAAATCCCATAAGTCATGCAGGGCTGTGCATTCCCAAGTTAAAGTTCCAGGCTATTTGGGGAAAAAGCGTTCAGAGATGCCGGTCCTAAATTGAAAGTGCCCGCTCAGTTCCTCAACTCCTCAAGTCCTACTCTTGTCCTCAAAATTCTACAAACCACGAGCTTTGAAAGGGTTTCCCTCACTCGAAGGTGAGTAATCGCTGTAAAAGGACCAGCATGGAATTAGGCAAAACAATTCACTTACCAAAAAAACCATGAAGTTTTTACTACAAATTAAAGTCACAGAGTGATTACCTAATGCCAGTGAAATAAGCCAGGGAGCAAAAGAACATTTTATACCATCTTCATTCTTCATGATTTCAGCAAAATTAAATAGGCAGCAAAGTGTAGTGGTTTAATACATGGACTTTCATCCAGACTCTGTGGTTTCCACCCTGACGTTGCTGTTTATTGGCTGGGTGACCTGGCAAGTTGTTTATCATTTCTGTGTCTCGATTTCTTTATGGGCAACATGGAGAAGACAGTACTACTAGCTACTTCATACGTTCTTGAAAAGAAAGATATCATTAAAGTGCATGATTACAAGGATGATTCAAGTGCATAGGAAAATACTTGGTAAATACTAAGTACAACTTCAATATAAGCATTTTCATTTATTTGGATCCAATTTGAAATGAAAGCTCAAAATAAAAATAAAGACTGAAAAAGAGAGTTTATGACAACATAAAGTGAAAATGGGGTCACAGAATATAGAAATCTTTTTTAAAGTTTATTTATTTATTTTGAGAGAGAGAGAGAGAGAGAGAGAGAGGAGGAAGGGCAGAGAAAGAGGGAGAGAGAGAACCCCAAGCAGGCTCCGTGCTGTCAGTGCACAGCCCAATGCCAGGCTCAATCCCGCTCATGACCAAGCCAAAGTCAAGAGTCGGACACTTAACTGACTGAGCCACCCAGGATCCCCAAGAAAGAAATATTTTTTGAAAGGTAAACAAGCCATTGCAGAAATTATAAGCTGGCATGGTAAGTGCAGAAATGTTGAAAACAGGTAAAGTGGACCCTCATGGGCATTAGGAAGTAATTTTAAAAATCAAATAAATGTCTTAAATTTGTTACAGGTAAAAGGCATTTAGGGTTTCTTTCATGTTATGTATATGCACTTATGGGGAAATCATATGCTTTGGATCTTTTCACATTTCTTTAAACGCACGCTTGAAGGCCTTTCTTTTCAATGTTAATAAGCTCTTTTCCTGAACCTCCATCAGTAAAATGAAGGAAGAGGAGAGCCAAGTCGTAATCAATCAGTGGAGACACTAAAATCATCACATTTTTAGGTCAATGCTTTCTCTTTTTCATCACTGGCAGCTTATTAATATGTTTAATTTTAACTTTACCTTTTCAACATAGATTAAAGAAATAAGTGAAATTAGTAGTTTTCATCTAAACACAATGTTTCTGATTAGTAAGAGGCATTGCTAAGTTAAAGAAAACACTTTCTGTCTGGAGGGACACAACTGCCTTGAATGCAATTTATTTGTTATTTTTCCAACATCTCATAATGCGGTGTCGTGTATTTTACTGATAACGTCTTATTTTGAGTTTTGCTTGAAAAGATTACCTATTAATTATTAAAGTGGGGTAATAAAATTTTTAAAAAGGTTATGTTTGCCTGTTCTTTATACCATTTTTTACACCTATTTTTTTCACACGTGCATTTTAATTTTTAGAACATTGTTTTATTTGTACTTTTCTATGGCATTACACAGTTAGTCTCAGATTCATATCTGAGTTTAAGAATTTTAAAAGACCATTAAGCTAGTTTCAATTCATTATTAAAATGTGATGCTTTACCTTTTAAGCATTCTTACTTAAAACGTGAATAATGAAAAACCATCTATAATACAAATATCTTAATTTTGGAAATAGTCCGTGACTGTTGTTTTCCAATAATGTGGCATACTCTGCTTCGTAATGTGTGGTGTGTGTTTGTGTGTTTACATGCACATACATGCTTGAAATTTAGAAACAACTGGGACCCCAAAGTGATTTTTGTCAAAAATACCTTTGAAAAGGTTTGAAGGTTTGTTTTTAGCCACCAAAAGAGAATTCTGTTTTTCTATAAAGCATACTAAGTACCACACAAATGAAGTTAAACATATTACCTGATTTTCAATATAATTAAGAAAAAATAAGGATACAACACATAAAACTCTTGAACATCCAGTGAATGAGTAAATAGCATTGAGTGTAAATAATGTTTATGGGGTCAGCTTACTCGGCTGCAAATCAAGAAAAGTTATATACTTAAGCAGAGTCAACCATCAGTAAAGACTTTCTGGAGGAGGTAAGTTTGTTGGAGTTTGTGAATAACAGGCAGGGAAGACATCCCTTGATCCTGTCTTCTTTCCAACTGGTATTTGAATCAATGTGAGTAGGTAAGATCACCCAGCAGAGTGTGAACTGGAGGCAAATTGAGACGTTTGAACTGGAAGCAAAAGAAGCCAGTGAAGCAACCCAGGGGAGAGATACATTCTTTTAAAAACGGATAACACGGACACTATAGCAATTAAGGAGGGATAGCTAGTGAAATGGGGCAAAACCGAGAAAAAGCAGTACCTTGGAGGAATAATGCTGGGGCAAAAAAACGCGTGGAGCCAAGGGCAAACAGATTTTTAAAAAGGAACCAGTGTTCAGCCTGTCAATGCTATAGAAAGTTCAAGGAGAGAAATTCACCCACCAATGGATAATTTGGAGGACACTGGTGATCTTTACCAAAGTAAAGAACAATTGATGGTATTAGAAGCCATATTGCAGGGTGATCAGCACAAGTAATTAACAGTGAGTAAAACAGGGAAATAGAGACCGCTATTACAAACTATTCTCTCTAGAAATCTGGCTGCAAATGGAAGGAAATAACCAGGGTATGGGAATAGGTCACATGATCTTGGAGTAAACATTGGGTCACAATAAAAGTAATAACATTATTGTTTTCAGGTACTCACAGCCTTTTCAGCATTTTAGGAAGTCCCTGAAAATGTATCCTTTCCATTCATAACCCTAGTCCTTGAGCTATATGGAGTCCACTCTTGCCCCCAGCATGTGTATGCCAGACCAGTTCTCTCAGCTTGAACGGCACATGTTTTCTCTCCTACTTTGGTTCCTTTTGCTATCGCTGTTGTGTGGTGTCACCAGTTGCTTTTCATTTAAATGTATAATGTGACTTAGGTCATTGGTCTTTTCTGATGTGTGCTCTCGTCTGCCATGTGTTTAATTTCTGCTCTAACAGCACCTTTCTGAAGTGGGGAAAAAATTTTTACCCTGTGTTATTCTATCTCTATTGCATAGACAGAGTAGCTTGGATTATTTTCCTGATACTATTGTGACATTATTTAGTTTTTAGTTTTTAATTTTATTTTAATTCCAGTGTAGTTAGCATGCAGTGTTATATTAGTATCAGGTGTACAATACAGTGATTCAACAATTCTGTTCATTCCTCAGTGCTCATCATGATAAGTGTACTCTTCACGTGTAGTCATCAAGTGTACATCGAGTGCACTCATCACGATAAGTGTACTTTTAATCCCCACCATCTATTTCACGTCTTTCACCCCCTGCCCCTGTCTCCCCTCTAGTAACTATCAGTTTGCTCTCTATAGTTTTTTGGTTTTTTTGGTTTGTCTCCTTTTTTCTTTTTTCATGTGTTTTGTTTCTTAAATTCCACATATGAGAGAGATAATATGGTATTTGTCTTTCTCTGACTTGTTTGATTTAACATTATACTCTTTAGATTCATCCATGTTGTTGCAAATGGCAGGATTTCATTCTTTTTTATGGCTGAGTAATAGTCCATTATATACAATATATATTATATATATATAAATTATATATTTATAATAAATTATGATAATATATAATATAAATATATAATATAACATACCACATATAAAAAATTATAATTATAACATACATATATATATATATATATATATATATATATATATATAAAACACCTCTCCTTTATTTATTCATCTATCAATGAACACTTGGGCTGCTTCCATAATTTACTGTTGTAAATAATGCTGCAGTAAACACAGGGGTGCATATATCTTTTCAAATTAGTGTTTTTGCGTTCTTTGGGTAAACGCCCAATAGCAGAATTACTGGATCATTTGGTAATCCTGTCTTAATTTTTTGAGGAAACTCCATTCTGTATTTCTCAGTGGCTGCACCTGTTTGAATTCCTACCAGAAGTCCATGAGTATTCATTTTCTCCACATCCTCACCAACACTTGTTGTGGTTTTAATTTTAGTCATTCTGACAGATGTGAGATGATATCTCACTGTGGTTTGGATTTGCATTTCCCTGATGATGACTGCTGTTGAGCATCTTTTCATATGTCTATTGGCCATCTGTATGTCTTCTTTAAAGAAATGTCTGTTCATGTCTTCTGCCCATTTTTTAATTGGATTGTTTGTTTTTTGGGTATGGAGTTGTATAAATTCTTTATTTATTATGGATACTAACCTTTATTGGATATGCCATTTGCAAATATCTTCTCCCATTCAAACGGTTGTCTTTTAGTTTTGTTGATTGTTTTCCTTGCTGTGCAGAAATTTTTTATTCTGATGTAGTCTCAATAGTTTATTTGTTGCTTTTGTTTCCCTTGCCTGAAGAGACATATCTAGGAAAATGTTGCTACAGACTGTGTCAGGGAAATTACTGCCTGTGCTCTCTTCTAGGATTTTTATGGCTTCAGGTCTCACATTTAGGTTCTTAATCCATTTGGGGTTAATATTTTGCGTATAGTGTAAGAAAATGGTCTAGGTTCATTCTTGTGCAGGTAGCTGTCCAGTTTTCCAAACACCATTTGTGGAAGAGACTGTTTTTGTTTTTTCCCATTGCATATTCTTGCCTCTTTCATCAGAGATTATTTGACCACATAATCATGGGTTTATTTCTGGGCTCTCTATTCTGTTCTATTAATCTATCTGTCTATTTTTGTGCCAGTGCCATACTGTTTTGATTATTAGAGCTTTGTAGTATACCTGGAGATTTGGGATTATGATACCTCTAATTTTGTTCTTCTTTTTCAAAATTGCTTCAGTTAGTCAGCGTCTTTTGTGTTTCCATATAAATTTTAGTAGAATATGTTCTACTTCTGTGGAAACTTCAGTTGGTATTTTTATAGGGATTGCATTGAATCTGTAGATTGCATTAGGTAGTTTGGACATTTTTAACAATATTTCTTCTAACCCATGAGCATGGAATATCTTTCCATTTGTTTGTGTCATCTTCAATTTCTTTCATCAGTATTTTTAGAGTATAAGACTTTCATCTCCTTGTTTACATTTATTCTTAGGTATTTTATTATTTTTGGTGCAACTGTAAATGGTATTGTTTTCTTAATCTCCTCTCTCTCTCTCTCTGCTATTTTATTATTAGTGTATAGAAATGCAACAGATTTCCTTATATTGTATTATTTAGTTTTTTTTGTAGAGGCTTTAGGGTTTTCTATATATAGTATCATGTCACCTGCAAATAGTAAAAGTTTCACTTCTTCCTTACCAATTTGGATGCCTTTTATTTCCTTTTTTTATCAGATTTCTGTGGCTAGGATTTCCAGTACTATGTTGAATAAAAGTGGTGAGAGTGGACATCCTTGTCTTAATCCTGATCCTGGGAGAAAAACTTTCAGTTTTTCACCATTAAGTATGATATTGACTGTGGATTTTTCATATATGGCCTTTATTATGTTGAGGTATATTTCCTCTAAACCTACTATGTTGAGGGTTTTTATGATGAATGAATGTTATAGTTTGTCAAATGCTTTTTATGCATCTATTAAAATTATCATATGATTTTTATCCTATCTCTTGTAAATGTGATGTATCATGTTGATTGATCTGTGAACACTGAACCACCCTTGCATCCCAGTAATAAATCCCACTTCATCATGTTGAATGTGGTTTTTTAAATGTATTATTGGATTTGTTTTGCGAATATTTTGTTGAAGATTTTTGCATCTATGTCCATCACAGTTATTGGTCTGTTGTTCTCTGTATTTTGTGGTATGTTTATCTGGTTTTGGTATCAAGGTAATACTGGCTTGATAGAATGAATTTGGAAGTTTCCCTTTCACTTTTATTTTTAAGACTAGTTTGATAAGATTAAGTATTAACTCTTAAAATGTTTGGTAGAGTTCACTTGTGAAGCCTTCTGGTCCTGGATTTTTGTCTGGGAGGTGGGGGTTGATTGCCGATTCAATTTCATTGCTGGTAATCAGTCTGTCCAAATTTTCTATTTCATCCTGATTTAGTTTGGTATGTTGTATGTCTTTAGAAATTTATCTATTTCTTCTAGGTTGTCCATCTGATGGCATATAATTTTTCATGGTGTCCTTTTACAATCCTTTGCATTTTTGGAGTGTCAGTTGTTATTTCCCCTCTTCCATTTCCTGATTTTATTTGAGCCTCTTTTTATTTTATTTTATTTTATTTTATTTTATTTTATTTTATTTTATTTATTTTATGGGTCTGGTTCAAGGCTTATGCCTTTTGTTGATCTTCTCAAAGAATTAGCTCCTGGTTTCATTCATCTGTTCTATTGTTTTTTTGTTTCCACTTTATTTATTTTTGCTCTTTTATTTCCTTCCTTCTACTGATTTGGGGTTTTTGTTTGTTTTTCCTTTTCTAGTTCCTCAGGTGTAAGATTAAGCTGTTTATTCAAAATTCTTTTCTTGCTTCTTGAGAAACTTCCCTTTTAGAACAGCTTCCCTTGCATCACAAAGATTTTGGACCATTGTGGTTTCATTTTCCTTTGTTTTCATGTATTTTTTTAAGTTTATTTATTTATTTTGAGAGAGAGACAGAGAGAGACAGAGACAGAAGGAGAGTGAGAGAGGGAAAAGCATGTGCGAGTTGGAGAGGGGCAGAGAGAAAAGGAGAGAGAATCCCAAAAAGCTCCACACTGACATGAACCATGAGATCGTGGCCTGAGCCAAAATCAAGAGTCAGACACTTAACCAACTGAGCCAGCCAGACACCCCATGTGCCCATGTATTTTTTTAATTTCTTCTTTGATTTCTTGGTTGACCCATTTATTGTTTAGTAGCATGTTATTTAACTTACATGTACAGATTTTTTTCTTGTGGTTGATACCTAGTTTCATAACATTGTGGTCAGGAAGGATGCTTGGTATGACTTCAATCTTTTTAAATTTGTTGAGACTTGTTTTGTGGCCTAATAAGTAATGCATTCTGGAGAGTGTTCCGTGTATACTTGAAAGTATGTGTATTCTACTGTTCTAGGATAAAATGTTCTGAATATATCTGGTAGAGCCATCTGGACCATGATGTGACCCAAGCCAATGTTTCCTTGTTGATTTTCTGTTTGGATTATCTATCCATTGATGTCAGTGGGGTGTTAAGGTCCCCTACTATTATTGTATTACTGTTGATTAGTTTATTTATGTATTTGAGTGCTTTCATATTGGGTACATAAATACTTACAATTGTTATATCTTCTTGTTGGATTGTTCCCTTTTATGATTATATAATGTCCTTCTTTGTCTCTTATTACAACCTTTGTTTTAAAGTCTATTTTGTCTGGTATGAGTATTGCTACCCCAGCTTTCTTTTCACTTCTATTTGCATGATTTTCTTTCCCTTCACTTTCAATCTGCATGTATCTTTAGGTCCGAAATGAGTCTCTTTTAGGCAGCATTTAAATGGGTCTTGCTTTTTTTGTCCATTCTGTCACCTTATGTCTTTTAATTGCAGCATTTAGTCCAATAACATTCAAAGTAATTATTGATAGGTATGTACTTATTGCCATTCTGTTACTTGTTTTATGTTTGTTTTTGTAATTCTTCTCTGCTCCTTTCTTCTCTTGTTATTGTCTCACAGTTTGCTGGCTTTCTTTAGTGACATACTTGAATTATTTTCTCTCTCTTTTTTTGCATATCTATTACTGGTTTTTGATTTGCGGTTGCCGTTAGATTTGTATATAACATCTTATGCACATAGCAGTATATATTAAATTGATAGTCACTTAAATTTTAGCCCATTTTCTCTCCCCCCTATTTCAAGTAGATGGAATCATACATTAACATCCTTTTATTTTGTGAATCCCTTGACTAATTTTTATAGATATACTTTCTTTTTTTTACTGATTTTGTGTTGCCTACTTTTCTTACTCCTACTTATGGTCTTCCCTTTCTACTCAAAGAGGCTCTTTTAACTTATGGAGCTGGTTTAGTAGTCATGAATTCCTTCAATTTTTGTCTGTGAAACTCTATCTCTCTTTATATTCTGAAGGATAACTTTGCTGGATGGAGTATTCTTAGTTACACGTTTGTTTTTTTTTTTCCTTTCAGCACTTTGAATATAACATGCCACTCTCTTCTGGCCTGAAAAATTTCTGCTGAAAAATCAACTGATAGCCTATGGGGTTTCCCTTGTATGTAACTGTTCACCTTTGTCTTGCTGCTTTTAAATTTCCCTCTTTATCACTACTTTTTTGTCATTTCAATTACTATGTGTCTTGGTATGGCCCTCCTGGGTTGATTTTGTTGGGGGCTCTCCTTCCCCCCTGGAGAGAGATTTTCATTTCCTTTCTCAGATTTGGGAAGCTTTCAGCTATTATTTCTTGAAATAAACTTTCTTCCTGCCCACTTTTTCTCTCTCTTCTCCTGCTGAGAATTCTACAATGCAAATGTTAATATACTTGATAATGTTACTGCATTTCCTAAGTGTAGGTTCATTTTTTATTGTTTTTTTTTCTCTCTCTTGTTCATCTTGCTTGTTTTCCATTACTCTGTTGTTCAGGTCACTGATCCATTCTTCCACTTCCTCTACTCTACTATTTTTCCATCTAGTGCATTTTTAATTTCATTTTTGAGTTCTTCACCTCTGATTGGTTCTTTTTTATGTTTTCTATCTCTTGGTTGAGCACCTCACTGAGGTCTTCCACTGTTTTCTCAACTCCAGTGAGTATCTTTATGACAATTACTTTAAATTCTTTATAAGCCATATTATTTATGTCCATTTCATTTATCTCTCTTGCTGTGCCTTTGTACTGTTCTTTCATTTGGGACATCATCTTCAGTCTCCTCATTTTGTGTAAATCTGTGTCTTTTTCTACATGTTAGGGAAGTCAGCTATGTCTCCTGCTATTGAAAGTGGTCTTTTGAAGAAGAGGTCTTGTAGTGCCCTACAGTGTAATGTCCCCTGTTCATCAGAACCTGGAGTATCTCTTATGTGTGCTGCATGTGCCCTACTGTTGTGGCTGAGCTCCTTTTTTTAAAGTTTCTTTACTGAAGTTTATTTATTTTGAGAAAGAGAGAGTGCATGAGCAGGGGAGGGGCAGAGAGAGGAGAGAGAAAGAAACCCAAGTAGGCTCTGCACTGTCAGCCTGGAATTCATGCACCATGAGATAATGACCTGAGCCAAAACCAAGAGTCGGATGCTTAACTGACTGAGCCACCAAGGCACCCCATGGCTGAGCTTCTTTTACCTTTAGTTCAGTTCTCTTCAATGGCTTTTTTACCTCTTGTGGGCAGAGTTTGGTCCCTCTGATATTAGTGAGCTTGTCTGGGCCACCTTGGGCTTGAGTTTGAATCAGACCAGGTGTTTGCCAGAGATGCAATAACACCAAATTGCAGAATCTTTCCCCTATGTTGTCTCCTAGGAAACTTTTTTTAGTGGGTGGACCTTGCCTTCAGACCAGATGTCTGTCCCCAGCCCACTGCTAGGGCTGCACAAGGACTGGTGTGTGTAGTTATGTTCCTTTCTCCCCAGGGAAGGAATCACTTTGGAGTGAGGCTGGCTCCTGTCAGGGCTGCTTACACACTGCTTGACTTGTGATACTGCTTTGGATGGACTCCAGCCAAGGGCATAGAGGGGGTAGGTCCACAGGAGAGCACAGGGGCAGGGCATGCAGTGTTAACAATGTTTGCACAGGTCTGTGGCAGGAGGAGACCAGCAGCTGCCTGAGAAAACTCCTGTAGAGACCAGCCAGGTTGGAGGGGGTGGGGAGATCAGCAGAAGTGTGTGTGGGCAGAGCACACTTTAGCAAGCTAGGTGGAGGGGATTGCTGTTGTGCTGGTTCCTGCAGGTGTTCATGTATTTAGGCTGGATGGCAGGGGAGGAAAATTCCTCCCAGCTCTTTTATTCTCGGATAAGTCTCCCAATGATCTCTTCCCCTCCATCACATGCTCTGAGATTAGTAAACACATCTCCATCCTATACCCCAGTCATTTTTCAAACCACTGTTTCTATGCTGTATCTCCAGGAGGCTGTTTGTTGTGCTTTCTCTTTAAGGGTGGAGACTGTTTCCTCTTGCCCTCCTTGTTCTCCAAGAGCTGAGCCCCCTTATTCTTAAAGTTCCAGGAGTTAAGCCCTGCTGATTTTAAGAAGTAGCAAATTTAAGTCCCTCTGGTTTTCAGAGCCAAGTGTTATGGGGATTCATCTTCCCCATGTGAGTTCCCTGTGACTGAGGCGCCTAGTGTGAGGGTGTATTTTTCTCTCCTCTCAGCATTCATAGTGTCCCTCCCTTCCACGGACCATCTGTTTAGTTCCCAGTCACACCCCTGCCCTTCCTACCTTCCTTGATGTGGCCTCTTCTCTAGATTTAGCTATAGATAGTCTGTTCTGCCAGGCTTTGAGTTATTTTCTAGGTTGTTTACACTGATGTGGGTGTTACCTAGTTGTATCCATGGGATGAAGTGGTTTAAGATCCTCCTATTCTGCCATCTTCCCCAGAAGTCCCCTACTGTTACATCATTTTTAACCTCTTCTCTTCTAAGTTCTCAGGCAAAAGATGTTGGAGTAAATAGAGTCACAAAATAGTCCAAGAAGCACATACTGATGCAGTATGTGTGGAACAGAGAAACTTGGATAAGCAAATTAGAAGTAATTCCATGGCCTATCAGAGCACAGAGTAAGAAGCAAATTGGAAATGGCTGGGGACAGATGGATTGAGAACATTTATGCATTTCTTGGGTTTTGTTTAAAAAAAGCATTATGTTGGGACAGCTGGGTGGCTCAGTAGGTTAAGCATCAGACTCTTGGTTTCGGCTCAGGTTATGATCTCATGGTTCGTGGGTTGGAGACACATGTTGGGCTCTGTGCTGGCAGTGCAGAGCCTGCTTGGGATTCTCTCCCACTCCTTCTTGACCCTTCCCCTGCTCTCACTCTCTCTCTCAAAACAAATAAACTTAAAAAAAGAGAGAGTGGTATTTTGAATGTGTATTGCTTTGGGAGGAGAATTAGGAAGAAGAGATTTTTCTCAATAAGTCCCTGTATTGCCTAACACACTGTAGTGAGTAGGTACTCAATTTGTGTTTGGAGGCCAATTTACCCTAAAAGACCCAAATATTATACTGACTGAATGAGCAAATTAAAGTACAAATAATTAAATATCTAGCTAATAAAGTTACATCAAATAAATCAAAGTTTACAAGTCCCAAACACTTCAGAAGAATTTCAGAGTCACTACTACTTGACAGGCTAAAACAATATCAGTTCATTCTCATTAAAATACTGAAATCAAATCTTGTTAGCTTTTTTAATAACATGAAATTAAATGTTTACTTTTCGGAATTTGTTGTTATTACTCACTAAAGAAAATTAACTGTTTCATTATTTATCATTAGTGGCACATTTATGCAATGTGACTAGTTGACATGTTTTGTTTTTCATCTTTGAAAGATTAACAATGAATAAGACTTCTTTCGATCAATAGACCCTTATATTTATATGTGAAATGGTCCACAGAATCTAATTTATGCTATTCTTGAATGAACATTACTTAGCACTTTCTTCCTAAAACCTTTTTATATTCTTATAAAATTCTTACCCAGATGATTTATTCTTTGCTGATTAAAAATGAAGATGATCATAAGTTTATTAATTGTTAGATTTATATCTGCAACCTGAAAGTGAGTGAATCAAATGTAAATTCCATGTCATATGCAAATGTAAAATAGATTTATATAATCTAACAAATTTACCAACGAAACTTAATGGTATGCACTAAAAATTATTTTGCAGCACACACAACATAAAATTTACATTGTAAACCAAGGTACTACCTGCAACTCATATATGCATAGGAACATGTCTGTAGCCACCAAGCCACTCGAATCCTCCCATTACATATATAGAGTTTTGCAGTACGGAGAAAGCACTGCAATTTCCCTGAATGAAAATTCTTAACTTTAAAACACAAAAACAAACCAAATTCTATCACACACAAAAGCTTAAGAGCGAGAAGCCCTAAAGGTCACCAAGCTTGCACAAAATTCAAATATTGCGTGGATACACACATCCTCTGGATTACGCAATGCGGTGATCATTCTAGTATTATAGTACATGACGGCCAATGTTCTCAGAATTGTACTTGCAGTTTTCGCACTTTCCTCGTCTTTGCATTAATTTTGCTATGTTTGCTTTAGAAGTAGACAGAGGAGATAATTCACTTAGATGATACCTCGCTTATTTGGAGCAAGTAATTTCATACTCCATGAAAATGAAAATATTGTGGTTATGAGACTTTTAGTCAAAATCAAGATGTATTGTTCAAAAACAACTCAAATGAAGCTCTATAACTTCATAGTTATCCAGCCAAAGGGTAGTTTGGTTTCATGGATAACTATGTTAATGATCATTTTTAATTTTCCTATTATTAGTGTAGCTTTATATTTAGAAGAGCTAGTGAATAAAATAATTATCCATCCTGAGTTCAGTGCTTGTCTCTCTAACTGTCCTACATAAAATCTTTAGACAGAAAAAAAAATCAAAGCTTTGTAGAACAAATGAATTAATTGTGAAATTAATTGGGCCATGTTTCTACTTTTAAAAATCAAGTTACATTTTAGTAAGTCTGTGAAAACTTTTACCAAAAAAAATCTTTAATCAGGCTGAATATACTAATATAATCAGCTCCCTGTATTTTTTGAAAATCGTTTCTTCATTTTATGAAGGATGCTTAACTTATTATAAAGAAAAATATTAATAAAATAATGGTGAAATATTTAATATGATTTTCTATAGATGAGAAATATCATTGACATCGTAGTGACACGAATACATTTTGCATTAGCTTTTAGATTGGAAGGCTCAATTTCCAGAAATTTCATATTAAGAAAATGTTCAGTTCCTACAAATACTAAATCCACAACAAAAAGCATAAGAAAGTATGCTTTGTACCCAAACTGGACGATATTTCACTCATCATTTTTTTTTTGCTGATTTTTAAATCTTGCTTTAATATTTGCATCACAGCACTAGAGGAATTAAGTGAGACACTGCAGAAGAATTTTGCAACACTGTAAAATACTTCCACACTTTTTTTTTAAGAATGGAATCAGAGTGTCGTTTTTGTGCCCTCTAATTAAGTAAACACATCATAGTTATTTATTTATTTTTTTGTGAGCTTCATGGTGCTGAGAATTAGAATGCTTACTTTAGATATAAAGATCAAGGTTATGGCGTACAAAGACCCAGAGCTGCTACAAAAGGAGGAAGGAGAGAGGGAGAGAGAATTTATTTCTTGTCAGAATATCTATCTTGTTTCTTACGTGGCTACATATGGTGCTTTAATTTTCCTCCTTCAAATTTGTTTTCTTACGTGATCTCTGTAGAACATGTTCTCAGAGCAGCACTTTCCTAACAATCTCCTGCATTATCACATGCCCTGAAAATGTGATGTCTGGAATACTTTAACACTCCCACATACACAAATGTAGAAAATAAATAACCCACTATATTCATATTGTTAGGGTGCAACAACTCATAAATATTTATTGAGACAGTAGGTACAGCTTTGAAATGAGAGTGTGGCTTTAAAATTGAAGTCAATCTGAGTTGTGTTCTGTGTCAATACTCAATTGCTGAATGACTGTGGCCAAGTTTATCATTCTCACCCCTGCTACCTCTCTGTCTTCCTGATTTAATTCTTACTTTAAGTACAGTATAAAGCCCCGAGCTCAGTAACTACTCACTGAATGTATTACTATATAAACATATCCCAGAGTTCTCATCCATGTAAGAAAAATAGGTACTATAACAGATACAACTGAAGTTATCTGTTCAATGTCTCTGAATGAAAGAACCAGGGATTTCTGGGGAGGAATGACACTTCACAGTTGATGGGACTGGATCACGAAGGTTCAGATGGTAGGTAAGGAGTTTGGCTGCTTTCTTAGGCAACTTGGTGCACTTTTTAGAGTGTTGTCTTCATTTATACTTTATCTGTTACTCGGTCAGGTGTGCAAACCCAGGGGGCAGTAGTATTGGGCAAAGGGAGTGAGGCAGGGGAGGAGAGAGTTCCAATAAGAAAAGCATTTTTGGTCAGCTTAAACTGAAGAATTGCTTCATCTTGCAGAAAGTTCCTCCAAGAACTAGACTACAAATCAGGCCAGTTGTATCTAAAGGAAGAAATGGGGCAAAATTAATCCACGTGTTCCATGGGTCAAAGGTGTGTCCGAGGCTCATTAATTCTCTTGAACTTCAAAGTTAACTTGCAAACCAGAGCAAGACAAGTAATGTCTTTCACCCTACATTAACAGGGAGGCCCCAGAGCAGTGTGCAAAAAGTGGGCTTCCCTTGCCTCGGAAATTGTGTGGGTGTGGTGTAGAGAAGGCATATCCGTGAGACTAATGCAGCCAGAATTATTGCCTGAAGTGACTAGACAGTCACTCTGGCCCTCATTTCAAGCTTTGAGAGAGAAGTCAAATTTCAGGAATTATGCTGCTGAGATTGAGGGGTTGTTTGCTCTTGCAGCATAACTTAGTTTCTCCTGACAAATACAGAAATTTCATGGAGAGAGGAGTATTCCAATAATAAGAAAATTAGCATATGTGACATTGGCAGAGCAATTGTGTTGGTTAAGTAAGGAAACACGCTAGAATTTGGAAACATGGCACTTCATATTCTGCAGAAACAAAATATTTGGCAAAACTGTTGTGTGGTATGATTTGTAAAGTAGCATGTGTGTTTAATGAACTTGTAGCATCAGGAAGAGAGAGAACACACTGTTGAAAACAGCCATTTTGTGGAAATGGCTGTAATTGACATGATAGTAGAGGAGGTCCCTTCAGGAAAGAACTATCCAGATCAAAGCAGAAATGAAGAATAATCAAGAGATTCCCAAAATTGAGAGACTCCTAATTTTAGCATCAGTGACTTATTTGAGAACGAAAACAGAAGGTCTTAGCACGGCAAAACCCAATTAAGTCTATTCTGTGACAAAGACCAGACTATGGAAATTGCCCTCACACCTACCGTGAAGCTCACACAGCTTAAACTGACTCAGGTAAAAGATCAAGCTAAGGAAACAGTTTCACTCAGCAGCTGGGTAACCTCTGAGGAGCCTCCTTCAAATTGAGAGAGAAGTAAGGAGATGAGAAAGCAGAGAAAAAAAACAGATCTACGAACTTTTTAAGAAAGAAATATTTGTGGGGTGCTTGGGTAGCTCAGTTGGTTAAGCATCTGACTTTGGCTCAGGTCACGACCTCACAGTTCATGGGTTTGAGCCCTGCATCAGGCTCTGTGTTGTCAGCACACAACCTGCTTCAGATCCTCTGTCCCTCTTTCTCTGCCCCTTTCCACCCTCTCTCTCAAAGTAAATAAACAAACTTTAAAAAAAAAAAAAAGAAATATCTGTGAATGTGGTTATTGGCATGTGGAAGTAATTGGAATCAATTTGGCAAAACTGGACTGAAGAAAGAAACTCTGAGCCCGGACGAAAAACTCTTGTGGTGACTATTGGAGATTTAGGTTGACTCTTGAACCCCTTGCCTTTCTTGAGAATTTGTTACCTATGAAATCTGTTAAGCTATCAGGTAGAAAAAATTTCTGATGTGGTCCGAAAGGATTGAAGAAAAGAATCTCTTGCAGGGTGGAGTCAGGAGCCACGGAGTAAATTAGAAAAGGAAGAAGGCATCCCAAAGGAGGAGACTGTTATAGTCTCCCCAGAGAGTCTTCACGTTTGCTGTAGACCAGAGACTGCTGTTTGTCTCCATTCTTCTATTTCCCAAACAGGGGTGCTCACCGTCACCTGTTTGCCCCATTTCGTCATCGCGTATTGTGTAAATGCGGAGAAGAGGCAGAGAACTGCCATAGTTTTCCGTACCTCTGAGAGCTGTCTCCCAGAGACTTCAGGCCTCGGTCTCAGTCTTGTGACTGGATGGAGTTTGGGGATGGAGTGCCGGCTGAGAGTTTCAGTGTTGGGATAAACTCTCTGTAGCAACTAAGTAGCAGTACGGCTTTGGCCGCTCCATTTCTGAAACTTTTTAAGGTCATCAAATGCCTTTCGGATGCCTACAATCAGATAAACTATCCCTACGGCATCATTCAAAAAGTGTCTTGATTCCTCTCATGTGTCCTGACGGTGTAGATGGCAATATAAATTAAAATACCTGAAGTCCCTGGTTTCCTGGAACAGAGATTCTTACGGGGGAAACAGGCTGTAACCAATTTCTACAAATTGTATAATAATAATACATTTGTAAAACTGATATACCTAAATGTACGTACAAGTAGGTGGGTGGATGCAAGTGTATAAAGGAATCAATCGATAAGTGCCATGAAGATAAATTAGGTAAAATGTGAGGACAGGAGCGAAAAGGGGGTCAGGGAAGGTCTCTTTGAAACTACAGTTGATCACATTTAACACATTGTTGACATTATAACTCTAATTTTGAAGTTTACGACATTATACTTGTTTATCTCTTTTACGTTTTTTTATGGAAATTTTTCCCAGGCATCTTCCCCTCCTCTTTGTTGTTTCACCTTAGCTCTGCCTTTCTCTGAATATTGGTGAGCCTTGGTGTTCTGTCCTTGACTTGTCTCCTTTTCTTTTTTCTTTAAAAATGTTTTATTTATTTTTGAGACAGCACAGTGGGGGAGGAGCAGAGAGGGACAGAGAGAGAGAGATCTACAGCAGGCTTTGTGCTGACAGCAGTGAGCCAGATGTGGGGCTGGAACTCATGAGCCAGGATACCATGACCTGAGGCGAAGTCAGAAGCTCAACTGACTGAGCCATCCAGGTGCCCTGACTTGTCTCCTTTTCTACCTCCATGTTCCCTCTCTGAGCAGCTGCATCATTTATTTATTCATTCATTCCACAAGTATTTTTGAACTGCTACTATATGTCAGGCACCGTGCTAGGCTCGGGGGGGGCGGGGGGGGGGGAACATTTGTTCTCATAATGTTTACAGTAGAGTAGGAGATATAGACATTATGTAAATGATTACATGAATAACTATTTAAACAATTGTAACAAATGTTGAAAAGGAAAAGGGCAAGCTTCGCTGAGAGTATGCTAAGAACACCTAGAGAGGATGAGGTAGTGTGGGAGCTTTATAGACAGAAAAGTGTGTGCAAAGACCCTGTGGCAGAGAGGGACATTTCTGGACCAGCAACTTTGCAAAGGTAAGAATGCAGAATGCTTCTAATTCCCTTTTATCTCTGGCATTGGCACAGCATTTGGAGCAGAACACTCAAAAAATTTTTCTGAAGTAAATATCTTATATAAGTAGTAACGGGAGGAAAAACCCAGTAAGAAGGCAACTGAGAAATCAGCAAATATTATATATAGTAACACACATAGCAAATTTTATATGACATAACTTACTAATGAGAATGTTAATTCTTTTAGGGGCAAAATATTATTTAAAGGCAAGTGTTAACTTTATGAGTAACGCATGTGCTGTATAGAACTAAACTAATTCTCAAGTTCAAATTCAATTCTCATGCCTTATAAAAGAAATTATTTTTTCTTGCTATCTGAAATGAATGTATGTTAAAAAGAAATATGAGCTAGGTTTACTTATATAGTACTTCTAATATAAAATTGGGATTTATAGCCTACATTAATTATATAAGCTATAAAACAATGGTTCTGTGCCTTGGTTTTAAATTTCACTTCCACTCTATAGTACCACGATGATTTTTTTGTTGTTCTTCCTATTTTTTTTTTTTTTTTGGAAAGCCATAGGTAGGAAGAACAAATTTGAGAGTCCTTTATTTTCCCAATCTGAGACCTGCTTATCATTTTATACTGTGTAATAAAATTTAATTTAAAATTCCTTTTTATGTATTTATTACCTCAGCTAATCCTACCCTGGGACAATAGTATATTTATATCCTGCTTAATAGCGTAGTGTTTTACAGATACAGGTGGGGTTATATGTTTGCCAAGGTAAGTGAATATAGTAATCCTAACTTCTACATATCTCTTTGTGTTCTCTGCTTCCTGTCATTCCCACTGCCCCATCCTGACAGATAACCATCCTCTGGCTCCTAGACCTCTGGATAAGTGTCCACATTCCTGTTTCTGCAAGTAGTTTCATCACCCTGGCAACTAGAGTGATTACTTTTTGACATACACCTGAGAATGTTACTCCTCCTCTTGGAAAAGTTCAGTGGAGCCAGGAACAACGCACTCTGTATTGTAGAGAGGCGGGGAAAGGAGACCCACTGCAGTGAGTGGAGAGTGGGTGGAGAGAGCATGGGAACAATGAGACTGAAACTGGAGTCAATTGGCCAGGAAGGAAAGGAGAGAAAATGGGCAATGGCAGAATGATGGAACCAAGAGAAAGATGGGCTAATTATTAGAAGAAGGTCTTAGAGGATCTGACGGAATGAGAGAGAAGCCATAGGTGAAGATGTTAGTCTCAGAGAATAATGGATGGATAGGTTGAATGTTTATCTTGCCCGTAGAAGAGAGAAAGAGTGAGAGATAATTGAATGATATTAGAAAACTGAAAAAAAGACAAAATGAGGAAGAATGTTGGATGATCTTTATCTTCCCATTTAACCAGGAGGCAAGAATTATATATTATATATTATATATATATATATATATATATATATATATATATATATATATATTTATATATATATATATCTAATATGACCCCATAACAAATGGCTGTTAAAATTCCATTAACTTTATTTTATAAGCTGAACAAAATGTTTAGTTATTTTGCCGAGACCAATGCCAAACAACTTCTTCAGGTGTCTTTCTCAGTAAACCTAAGTGATAATGAGCACAAACTATGAATATAATACAATTAGAAATGAATTATACACCTATGCCATTACCATAAAAAAATTATGATCACAGAAGTCAGGGTTACGGTCAAAGACTCTTGAGTCTAAACTGAAATTATGCCCAGATCAAATGTGGGACACTCATAAGGTCATTTAAAATAATTTTAATGATTATACTAATAGTTAACATGTTTTAAAAGCTTATTTTAGGATAAGCTTCTCTTTTGAAAGGGTAAAATTACTGCCATTTGTGTGATGCAAAAAAAAATGAAACAACAAAGTCTGAATGGTGATGATGATAGATAGTAATAATATCATTTAAATTAGCATAAATCATTGGGAAAGTCTGATTATAAAAAGGCAAAGCAGTTTAGCACATGGTCATATTTCACATCATAAATGTGAAATATTATAATTCTATTATCTATTCTTTCTATGAAAAGTTAGCTCCTTCAGGAATGTCTTAATGAATAATAAAACTGACTTGATTTTTCCTACAACAGTCAACTTTTCTGTCACGCTATGAATGATTAATAATGACTGTATGCTCAATCGTTTCTTCTGCTCCAGATAAAAGTAGTATTCTAACATGAGATTTTTATTTTTTTAGTTGTATAGGGGGTAAAAAGATACTCTGAACATACAGAACAGCTGAAATAGAAAGAAAAAACGTCAATCAAAATCTCCCTTCTACTCAAAATAGTTATCTTCTAATACCTAGGCTTCGGTGGTTATTTTATCATGTTCTAGAAGAGATGGCATATTTTTTGCATGTGTTACATTATCTTCATTGGCATTTTTATATTATAATACAGTGAATTTGAAGTTAGAGCTAGACTTTTTCAATAAGTAAAGTTACCAATTCAAGAATATCTTAGCTGAATAAAAAATGACAACCCATATTTTTTAAAACTGTAGGAGTTCATGTATAAATGTTTCTCTACACATTTACAAGAACAGCATCCTTTGACAAAGGTCTAAAAATGCCTGTGAAAGCCAAACATAATAACATTGTTATTCTGCTACTTATTAACAGAACAACGCATCCTATAACAATTAGATATGAATATTGCAAACTGAATTTAATATTAAGCTGTCTTTGAAATTCCACTTTGCAGCAGGTTTTCAAATGCTTAAAGCACAGCAGGAGATTAACTCCGTCTTCAAATATTAAATCAAAACCTTTTTTTAACCTGATAAATCTTACTGAAAGCAAGGGCTCTTTTTCAGGAGAAAATTATTCAACTATCAGAAGAGAAAACTAAACTTCCAACTATTGCTGGCACATGGTCTGTTTTAACACTGAAATACAAAGATAGAAAGATTTATGATGGATGATAGAGAGATGGGTGGATGGATAGATGATAGATAGATAGGTAGATAGGTAGATAGATAGATAATGGATAGATGCAACAGTAATCATACTTCTGAACTGGTTTCAACAAACACATGATTGTGTGCACTTTTTGTGACTGCAGCACAATTTTTGTCTAAAATTATAACTAAGCACCTCATCATTTAATTTTTGCTATATTTGCATATTACTTCCCATCTGCATAAGCTCATTGGAGGTGATACATTTCTTTGTATTCATCAGGGATGCCCAACATTTATTAGTTTGATAGTTCCTCATAAGATGTTACAGATACATCTATGCTCAGTATAAAGATACCTACAAGGTAATTTTCAACCTACGCACCTACCTACCTATCTACCTCCTATCTTCCCATCTAGCTAATTAATTACTGTCTACCTACGTATCCATCATAAATTTCCCCTTCTTTGCAAAGTGGAATTTCAGCCAAGGTGACAGTATTCAATTCTCTAATTCATCACATAAACTCTATGAGTCAGCTGTCCGTCACATTGCACGTGTCAAGAAAACTGTCCCCAAGCTGACTGGCAGCCTGATGTGGGTAGTTCCAGTACTCCATATTAATTAGCTCCCTGTGGAGCTGGAATTGTCTTATTAGACTGTTCCTAAAGAACCAACCACCAGGAAGCTTGAAATAACTATATTTCACTTGGATGACAGAAAAATGCAAAAATGCAATAAAAAAAAACCAGAATAAACATATTGCCAAATACTGTTAATGTTTTAAACAAGGAGTCATACGTAACTCATTTGAGTTTAGGGAGAATTGCTAATATAATGTTGCTAATCATCTAATGACACTATTTTTCTTTCTCTGGTTTTACTAATCTTTACTTCTAATTTTTTCTAACAGAGAAATGCCAAGCGTGAGCCAAATAAGAAATTATTTTTAAGTAGATGCTTATTTCCAAGAATTTATAATGAGATAATCAGTTTTATTTCTTAAAGCCAAACAGCTCAGTGATAGATAGTAACAACTCACCCCTAACTTATCAAATATAGAGAGGCAGATTCACTCTCTATACATGGTTATTTGCTTTCTTTATTTTATGAGCATTGCCACTCTCTTGAAAATTGAGTCTATAAATAATATGTAAGTGGAAATCTATCAGATGTTGCTTGTTTACTTGTATATTACTAATAATTCAAGATTTATATCTTGTATTTTAACAGAGGGCCTGATTAAATCACAGACTTACTGAATATAATTTTTCAATTCTATAGATTCGGCTAAAAAATTAAAGTTATAGAGGCTGAATAGATTTACTGGTTGAAATAAAATGCTATAGTGGAAATGTGAAAGTGGTTTCAGAGAACGTTAAACATGATTCCCAATCCTATAGCAAAAGCCATTATCAACTATATAACATGGGTCAGGTTCCTTAACCTTCAAGAGACCTCTGTTTCCTTATCTCTAAAACTGGGATATAGATCATATCATAAATTTCAAATTTAATAATATTTTAGTAGAATATTGAGTGAGATTTTCCACATGTCCTGGAATCGGCCATTCCTGTCCAATGCTCAGATGGAGAAAGTCTTCTCAATCAAAAATAATCCTGTATTTAGATTTTATTATTTAAGTTACCCCCTTTTACCTACCTTTAAAGCAGTCATGAGCTCTTTTAAAAAATAAAGTTTTTCTTTCTTAAAGTATTATTTTCCATTATTCTAAAAAAAAAAAAAA